>NC_061115.1:143313076-143536607 GCF_002878395.1 Capsicum annuum | reverse complement strand
AAAAAAACCCCAAAAATAAACAAATATCAGAAATAAAAATAGAAAATACAGAATATATGCAGATAGATTATATAGATTATGAATTAGAAAGTGAAGATAGTATATATGAAATTTCAGAGAATAAAACAGATAATGAAATAGATAGTGAATTAGATGAATCAAATGACTGCAGAAGATATAAAAATGAACCAAATAACTAAAGAAGATATAAAAATAATAACAAAGGAAGAATATTTAAATGAAGAAGGAACAGATCAAAAAATAATATTTGACAATAATATATTTAACGAAATAAAAGGAAAAGAGTTAGACTTAAGTGTAGAAAAAATATTTAAAATACCAACAATAAAAAATATATTTAGTAAAAAAAAGAAAGAATACTACGTAGTAAGTCAAAAAAAACATGTAATAGACAGTAGATATGCAAAAGGAAGAGCTAGTATACCACTAGTAACAAAAAGAATAATTAATAAAGAAATAAACGATATAAAAAGTAAAGACCCAATAAAATATGTACACCTTCGAGGAACAGAGATATTGATAAAAGCATATTTTAGAGAAGGAATAGATACACCAATAAAATTATATTTAGCAAATGATAGAATTATAAAACCTATAGAAAAAAGTATAGTAACCGCTATAAAAGGAAATTTAATATACCAAAAATTTAAATTTATAATAAGTGCGAATTATTCAGTAGCAATAACAGATAAAAATATAGATAAATAATTAATATTATATTGAAAAATATCAGGAATAGAACTAACCCCAGGAAGTAAAATATTTATAGCAAGATGTAAAAATCTATATGTACTAACAACAAAACATAAAATAACAGGAAAAGATAAAATTAACAAAATAAAAATAAAAAGTCCTTTTCAACAATTTGTAAAAACAATTGATAATAATGATTATAGTTACAAAGACATAGATATAGAAAAAGATTTAGAAATAATAAATAATAGAATAAGCACAACAAAAAGAATAACTCATGAAAAATCAGAATCATCAAGCTCATAAAAAAAACAAGTTATGAAACAACTTCAACAGTTAATTAGTCAAATTTACTAAAATAGTTATATCCTTGTATTTGTCTTACTTTTAATATCTTATTTTGTATTGGATAATTATATGTCATAGTTTTTGCAATTAAATTTCTATAATCAATAATCATTCTACTTTTACCTCTTTTTTGTTCACTATGTTTTTTTACTATAAATGCTGGACTATTGTGTTTACTATTACTTTTCTGTACTTTTAAATCGTCAAAATTATATGTTAATGGTTTTTGAGTTATTATGCTATTTTTATCTATTAATTCAATTTTTATAGTAGTTTTATGTTTTTTCCATCCTCTTAATGGATCTTCACTATATAATTGTCTTAATTTTTTCTTTATTATTTTTACCTTATCTATTGAAAATATAGTTATTTCTTTTTTATTTATCAAAAATACAACTAATTCTACTGTGTCTTCTGTATTTTTTATATTTTCTAACTTTTGTGTAATTTTTTCACTTCCTTCTATCCAATCAATTTTCTTTCTTATTTTATTAATAAATTTTTTTGCTCTTACTTTTTGTTTACATGATGTTGTAAACCACCAATCTATTTTAGTAATTATATGTGGGTATAATTTATCTAAAAATGACATTCCTAAAAGCATATCTTTTGATGTTAGTTCATAATTATAGATTTCTTCTATTGTTATTATTTTATCCCATATCTTTATTTTTACATTTTTAGCTTTATATGTTATTAAACTTCCTTCATTATTAAATCCTTTGACTACTATTGGTGTTTTTAATTTATTCCATTTACTTTCTGGTAAACAGTTGTATCTACATAAGTTTGCTTCTGGTCCTGTATCTATCATAGGTGTATAATACCTATTATAATATCCTTCTACTATTATTTTTACAAGTATATATATTTTCATACCATGTTAAAGTTCTTTTTATGAATAATCTTTCTTTATTGTATGTTATAGATAATTGTGTATGTTCTATATTGTATGGTTTTACTTGTTCTAACCACTTTATTCCTAATATTATATCTTCTTTTTGCATTTCTTCCTTTATTTCAAATTCTATTTTTATTTTTCTGACTCCTATTATTTTTTTTCTGCCGTATCTTTAATGTTTATTAGACTCCTTGGTAGATCTGAGCACATATCACTATTCGATTTTATTTCTTCACTTTTTACTAGATATTTTGCTATATAATTTTCTTCTTGTCCTATGTTTAAGAGTATTAAATATTCTTTTTTATTTATTGTTCCTGTTATATAATATTGATTTAAAAGTAAATTAGGATTCTACCACTTAAGGTTAGAAGAAGAATATAAGGAATTAACCGCCTTTACGGTACCACAAGGATTTTATGAATGGAACGTATTACCATTTGGATATTAAAATGCACCAGGTAGATATCAACACTTTATGGATAGTTATTTTAAAAAATTACCTAATTGTATAGTATGCATAGATGATATACTATTATATACAAAAACTAAAGAAGAACATTTAAAATTATTAGGACAATTTACAGATATAATAGAAAAATCGGGAATAAGTTTAAGTGAAAAGAAAATCGAAATTATGAAAAATCAGATTGAATTTTTAGGAATACAAATAGATAAAAGTGGAGTAAAAATACAACAACATATAGTACAAAAAATAATAAATTCAAAAGAAGATTTAAATGCAAAAAAGAAATTACAATCATTTTTAGGATTAGTAAACCAAGTAAGAGAATATATATCAAAATTAGCAGAAAACCTAAAGCCTTTACAGAAAAAATTAAAAAGGGATGTAGAATATAATTACAACGAAAAAGATAAAAACAAGTTCAAAAAATAAAAATACTTTGTAAAAAGTTACCAAAATTACAATTTCCAGATGAAAATAAAAAATTTACATATATAGTAGAAGCAAATGCAAGTGAATATAGTTATGGAGGAGTACTTAAATATAAATATGAAAATGAAAAATTAGAACATCATTGCAGATACCACTCAGGTACGTTTAATGAAACAGAAATAAAATGGGAAATAAATAGAAAAGAATTATGTTCGTTATATAAATATTTATTAGCATTTGAACCATATATTGTATATAACAAATTTATTGTGAGAACAGATAATACCCAGGTTCGGTGGAGGCTAATAAAGAAAATACAAAATTCAATTACAACAAAAGAGATTCGGAGACTAGTATTGAATATATTAAATTTTACATTTACAATTGAAGTAATTAGTACTAACAAAAATGTTATTGCAGATTACATATCAAGACAAAGCTACACAAACTGATATAATAGAAGATGATGCTTTAGAAAAGATACTCAAAACCCTAACTACGCTTTCAATGAAAGTGGACAGTATGAGTAATGAAATTGAAAAGCTAAAGACTAATGAAGTTAACTGAAGTCTGAAGCTACAAATCAGCTAACTCAGCAGTGTGCAGAGCTATATCGATCGGAAGACACATTAAAATTCCAGAGTTAAAAGGAGACGTTGGGACACTCCATAAAACCTATAACGTTTATCAATCTATAATTGCAGGTACAAGAAAAGGAGTTAGTGGACAAAGATACCAGAACATGAACATGAATAAGATATTTGAGAAGCCATCTATACCAAAAATACAAAAAGACCCCTTGTACATACCCCCACAAATTACCACATATCGAGATAGTTGGAACCAAGATAAAAAAAACTTATAACCATCTAGCCCGAGGATACATAGAAAATATCTACAAAAAGTACAAAATTTTCTAAACCTTAACCCTAGAGCTACAGATATCCAAGAACCAAACGTAAACTATATAACCCAAAGATTGCAAGGTCATAACAAGCTAATTGCACTACTCAAAACTAACCCAAGCTTAATAAAAACTTGTTTCGACTATGAATTATTAAATACCATATATACCCAAGATGGAGAAGAACTATCAGCTATGGAAGAATTACATAAAATATTCACCACTTATAAAAGAGTAACCAAAGGAAATCTATTTTATATAAAGTTTTATACTGCACCAGCAGAGATATTATACGACGAGATCAAACCAGTTATACAAGTTGTAAAAATAGGATTAACCAAAGATATGATTATACCGGAAGATATTGTATAGCAGCCAGAGATACCCAGAATTGAGATACCTGATTTCTACGCAAATAAAAGACTTATTGGACTAGCTACAATTATTCAAGAATTAGCAAATAATTATATCAATGGAAACCCAATATGGAGCTATTATTCAAGAGACCATAAAATGATTTATTCAAATTTAAGAGAACTACGACAAATAGATATGGAAGATGTCAGACAATGGGTAATGACATTATTTAACTAAGAAAAATAATCTACTACAAGAGCAATTAAGAAAGGATATATTTCAGACGGATTATTAATAAGATATTGCAAGATAATTGGACACAAATATCCAGACCATCAATGTTAAGATGTAAAGGAGAAGATAACGTTATACCAGACGTACAGCTAGAATGAAAATAAGCATGCTAGATGAAAAGAAGATAGAAAAACAACAAATACAACAAGAAGATAAAAATCAACGAAGCAATAATAGAAGAAGACAAACAATTAAAGGAAGAAAGTGACATATGGAGAAAAAAAGCTAACTTTGAAATATGAAATATGTAAATCATGTGAATAACTTTAATAGCTTTACTATAGACTTTTTAACTTTTCTTTTATTCATTTATTAGCTTTTAGAACTTGCCATTATTGGATTTTTAAGGACAGATGTATAGAGAAAACATGTAAAGTCATATTAGGACAGGTGTAAAATAGGATAGTCTCCTTTTTTGACTATTGTAACATCAGGAACAATGTAAAGCATGTAAAGGATTCATTATAAATAAAAGACACCGAAAGCAGAAAAAAAAAAAAGCCTTCATGCGTTGAAGCAAACACTCTTCTTTCACAACAAAGTTTTGAATATTTAATAAAAAGCAGATATATTTCTAAGCAAAACTATGGATGAACAAAGCCCAGAATTATCAAACCTACCAGAAAAGGTATATTTATTTATGATTATGAATAGCTAAATTCATAAATTCCTAACAATCATGATATGATAAAATAAGTTCATGTTAGTTGCTTTATAGTAGAATTATTCAAAAAATAGCAAGTTAAGAAGTTTATTAGCAAAGTGGAAAAGGAGAAAAATTCCTAAGAACTATGCCATCCTAAAGGTGAAACTGGTGAGGCAAGAAAGCCGTGATAGGGGAGTAGCTAGAGTAGAGGCTCTGTTTATGGAAAAAATATCCAGATTACCATGCTAATAGTGATCAAAGAACATGTCATTTAAGAATAATCTAGTAAATAGTAATCTAAAATGATCATATTTTGTTATGTGTATGATTGAAAGGAATATTTTGAAAATAGCAATTTTATGAAAAATGGATAATTATTTATCTGATGCAATGGTAGATAAATTTAAAATACTCATTTTATATGTACTTAAAGATATAGAAATAGTAGATATAAGAAAAATCATATTGGAAAAAAATATTTGATAGATATTTTATGACTAGAATTAAATTATACACCACACCTACCTAACTACTCTTATAAATACTTACATACCAAATCCACACATCAACCATGGTAAATTACATATAATTAGAATATTGGAAAATGGATATGAAAAATATACAATCAACAGAAAAACAAATGAAAACAAATTTAAATGAATATATGAAGACTAAAGATATAAAATATATACAATTTCTCAGTGAAAATATAGAAGAATAAATGAGATTAAAACAAAAAATTAAAAAATATTATAATAAAATATTTAACCAATTTTAAAAGACAGATAATCTTAAAATATTAATCTTATATATACTTAGAGATATAAAAATTATAGATATTAAGAGAATACTATTAGAAAAAATATTAGACTATGAAATTGAAATTATAAATTGGATAGAACAATTATACCTAGATAATTACCCAGATGGATATTATTTAGATTAAAAAATGTTAGAATATATTAGAAAAACTAGAGAAAATCAAAATAACCTAAATGAAGAAATTTATTATAGAAACCGAATTAGAGAAATAATGGAAAATCTAAAAGAAAAATTAATGTGGATAGAAGAAACCCTAGAAAATTTAGAAAAAAGTACATGTAATAGTTCATATAATTTAAAAAACTACAAGAAGAACAACATGAGATGATAAACAACATTGAAAATCTAGAATTAGATATACATTACTGTATAATTAGGATTAATTATTGTACAGAAATTTGTAAATCTACAATTACTGCAGGATAAAATGATAAACTACGAATATTTAAAATATTGGAGACAAGATATGGAAGAAATAAGAGCAACAGAGATACTTATGAAAGAAAATTTAATTGAATATTTTAGAATAAAAGATATAGAACATTTAGAATACCTCAAAAATAATATATAAGAATTACAAAGACTAAGAGAAAAAACTAAAGAATACTACGGCAAAACATTTAATCAAATACCATTTAATCACCCCCAATATATGAACATTAATAAAATTAAAATAAATAAAATAAATAAAAATCCACACTTCTAATCTATCATAACCTCTAAGTTGACTTCCAAGGCATCAAATCCAAAATTGAGCCAATGATCCTGAACTAAGGCCAAATACTCAATCGACCTTACTATCCAAATAAGACATATCATTACTAAATCATGTTTAGCTAACATCAAAATATAGCTGAAGAACAAAATCACAACAGAAGATAAACATTGGCTAAAAATATAAGTAACCACTCCATATCAACTAAAGGGCATGAAACGTAGTGACAAAAAAAATTATGATGGAGGATAAATCACTGACTGAAAACACAGACAACAAACTCCCTATCCACAAGAGGCACTACTAAAAATTACCTTTATGGCAACGATCTTTATGGCAATGGTTCTAAAATCGTTGCCATATACCATCAATCACAATGGTTAAGACCATTGTATAAGATATTGTTACATATGAACAAATAACCATTGCCACTATGTAATTTTCATTGCCATAGGTCTTTTAAAGCAACAGTTATATTTACCCATTGGAATAGACTATTTTTGACAAAATCTATACTTATATTGCTACGGTTCATTAACTCTCTTTTTTATGCATTTTCCCCTAATTTTCATGCACTTCATCCTCAGAAACCACTCTCTTCACCTACAAACAGCAGCAGCGCCAAATACTCAGAAATTTCTCTCTTTGATAGTGTTCTCTCCTTAATTATGTTCTCAAATTATGCTAAAAAATTATTTCACTAGAGTTTGAGGTGCTCAAATCATTGGTCTCTGAAATAGCAATGGCGGATGCACTACTAACATTCTCTTATTGTGGATTTTTTGGAATTTCTTAGATTACAAAATTGCTGGTGTTATTCACTGGGAGGAGGGACTGGATCTAGAATAGGGACCCTTCTAATATCAAAGATAAGAGGGGAATATTGATATAGAATGATGCTCACTTTCTCTATTTTCCTATCTCCATAGGTTTCAGACATTGTTGTTGAGACTTGCAACACCACACTATCTGTTCATCAGCTTATGGGGAATGCAAATGAGTGCATGGTTCTTGACAACTAGGATTTGTATGAAATTTGTGTATGTACCTTTAAACTGACAACTCCTAGCTATAAGTAACCTCAATTAACACACTTTCATACTTATTTAGGAGTTGACCTAAGCTAACTTTTTGCATTGTGATAGAAGATATCAAAATATTCACTAGTATGTGTGTCTATTTTAGGATGTTTAACCTAATATTCTGTAGGAGATACTGGTCTCTCTAGTGGTGCAGCTATTCCCCCCCCCCCCCCCCCCCCTTTTTGATTTGTTCGAAATTAGTTTTCCCCTTTTAATCTCTTGTTTCAAAATTACATTTTGAACACACATTGATAGTACTTCTAATAATTTAAATAACGTTATCATGTTAGTTCACTACTACAGGCTCTCTTGATGAAAAATTGCTTTTTGAATGTAGACTTAGTGGTATTTTCAACATAGCTAAGTAACAATGTTATGTTCAGTCAACTCATATAATTTTGTAAATATCAAAGCTCTCCTTTAGTTACCAATCTTGCAAATTTCATCGGGGGAGGTTCCATGAGGTTTTAGATTTATTCTATACTATTATAGAGTTGATAGAGTATTCGGACTTGTTAATGAGTTGATTAGCATTTTCAAGAAGTCTCTCTAGACCTCTATATCATTTAAACAGCCATTTTGTATCAAAAGAACAGTAATCAGATATATTTGTACTTAGTAATACTTATTCAAATTTTCCCTTAAAATTTTTTTATATTTCTCCCCTTCAAATAATCCATTATAATTTAGTGCATATTTATACCTGTATTTGTAGATATTTGGTTCTTTTTAGCCGAATCCTGGCTCCCTTATTCATACCTAGATTTGCACCCCAAATCTTAAAATTTAAAATTATTTTGCTTGCTGCTTTAATTCCTTGATCTGTTTTGGTGGTCCTTCACAGGTTTCTTCTGTACTTGATCATAGTATTTCATAAATAGAAATGTCTTAATTCATGTCTCTTCTAATGCAATATAGAGGTTCCTATTTTACATCTTGCAAGTGTGAGTTCTAATGTAGCACAACAATTTATTCAATTTATTGGTGAGTCTCTAAAAATTATGGAAGTGCAGATATACAGTCCCTAAATAGCTATTGCTTTGTTCTGTCTATGGCTTCCTATGTGATAAAGGTTGCTCTATGTTCTATTCTATTGTAGAGGATCTTATCTGCAGAGACATCCCTGGGTGGTTAGAATACTTAGTTGACTTTGGTGGTTTGCTTGTAAGCTTTACTAGTGACGGGGCTTGTAGAATTGTTCCTGGGGCTTGCTCATTTCCCTCAAGAGTATTTGACTCGGGAGCGAGCTTTAGATTTCACACAAGAAGATCCTCCAACCTTAATGATAACTTGCCTATAAATTCAATATTAGAAATTGTAAGAAGTACTCCTCCAACCTTAATGATTACTTGCCTGTAAATTCAATATTAGAAATTGTAAGAAGTACCCAAAGTTATGGAGGTTTTAGACTCATTTTTGAAGGGTAATCCTTACATTGTATGCTTTTCTTTTCTTCCTTCAAGGTCACTTTGTGGGATCTCTACGCCATCCCAATTTTCAGAACTGGAATTAGAATTTCAAACAGAAGAAATCAACTTGTCTTGGTTTTATTTTTCTATTAGCACATATATCTTTCCACCATTACAAAGTCATGAGTATCCTAATTTTTTCTGTAGTTGTTTGATCTGGTTGTAGGTTGATTCTTACTTTATATGGTCTGACATTTACTTGGAAACTTTCCTTGGCCTCTTCAAGTTATTTCATATCTCATATCCAATGTGCTCTAGTTTAATTCATAGGTTAGTAAATGCTTTTTGATTGTCGGTAAAAAATAAGCATTCGACGTCTAATGAGTATTTTAGATAATATCTTTTGTTTGACACCCATCTAGCACCTTTAATTTTAGTTTCTATTACTTACTCTTCATTAATTTCTTTAGCGTTATATCTTATGTACATAAAACCTTGCATGGCTCTTCTAATGACATTGGGTGGTTGCAACAAGCTCCTAAAATGGCTTCTATTGTTGATGGTTTAGCTTGATTTAGAGAACTACTATAAGATATTAGGTAAAATATTGGATCTTGCTTTTCATATTGGAAATAGACACAAAATCAGATACTATCTTTAAAAAATGCAGTCTCTCAAAATAAAGATCACATATCTTGTCAATGGTGAGTACTTGGTCCTTTTTCCATTTTCTATCAATTGAGATAGATGCTGAATAATTTGAATAATAATCCATACCAACTGCACTCAATTAAACCATCAAGAAATGGTTTTGTGTTTAACTGACGAGATTTTATTACTAAGTGTTGCTATGTTTCATGGTTCTGAGCTGGTTGATTGTTAGTTTTGAGCTTATTATTTTACTGGACCAACTTAGAACCCCAGGATTTGTGACTTATATTGCTCAGAGTATCTGAATTCTTCTACCATTTTTTGCTACTTTGTGTAGTAATGAAAGAAGTTATCTATAACTTCTTAATGTGATAATCGTAACATTAACTTTGCTCCAATGATGCTCCTGCCAATCTGATTGAGATCAACCAAAAAATGCTATATGCTTGTCATTTGCTGATTCTCTATGTTATAGATTGACACAGTCATTTTGATATACAGTACACAATAATTGAAAGAAAACTATGTTTTAGCTATAAAAATTGTTACCTTTTTACTTCATGTTTTCGAACAAAACTTATCCGATTACGTTGTCTTGCAGATATGACTAGTAATGAAATACCACTCTTGTTTCAAGTCTTAACTTTTAAAAAACAAAACAAAAAGCCTTAACACAGTGTGATATTATTCTATACCCATTATCGTTTTCATTTTCTTTAGGATTTCTTAGTAACTAGATATAAAGCATGGGACCAGGACTTTTTATTTTGCCTTTTCCTTTTATCCTGTTAATGTTTGGGGGAAATGCTTTGCTTTGTGTGCTTATGGTTGTTAACATTGAAAATCACTTGGTGCTTTCTGTGATTTTCCTTCATAAATACCCTGAAAGATTCATTTTTTAATCAATATAGTTGAGGATATATAAAATCCATTGTATGTATATTGTCTAACAATTTATACATTTGCAAGTGGCTTTTGTTACTAAAGGACATGTGAATCATATCACATATGAATATTATTTTTACTTCTCTTAACTACTTTTGGTCCACACTATTTTGGAGTCCTATACCACAATACCATTGCGTTAACCAATAGGGTTATCTCTAGTTATTGGTGAAATTTAGTCCTATTTGGGCGAGTGTTTTAAGATGACTGTCTCTTGTTCAGTGTTTAAATTAATTCAAATATTTCATTCCAATGCTTAACTTCCAATCAATGAAAATCTTGTTTTGAATTTTTTTCTTCCATTCATTAGGAAAGGACGACAGGCATTGCCTGATTCTTTTATTTATTTACTAATTCTAGGTTTAATAGTACTATTTGTGTTAGCTTAGGTATTTATCTGTTACTGTAAGAATGTTGATATGAAATAGCTGATGGGAAAAGATTAAATCTTTGATGTGCTTGAGGCTAGGGTATAGAGTCTTTCAGAAACAGTCTCTCTCTACCTTCACAAGACAGGGGGTAAGATGTGTGTACACTCTACTCCGGCCGGGTATGTTGTTATAAACATTTAAAGATTTCTTACACTGAATTTTAATCTGCCGTAGTAGGTAATTTTTCTTCTATTTTCAGGGTACTAAAAAGTCCCATTTATTTTGTGAATTGTTTCCTATAGTTATCTTTACTACGACATGGCAGTATAACATTGTTGATCGGTTTATATATATGTGAAACTCTTTGATATTCTTGTTGTTTTCTGGTGCCTACATTAAGTACCGTAAACATAGTTTGATGATAAATTTCCAATTTTTTTATGTATACATAAACATAAGAACACATATAGTTTCAGTAATAATGCAAGTGCTAAATCCATACTGTAAAACATATTATATCTACTTGATTAGTGTATTTTTCTGTAAAATGTAGCTGTTTGCAATGCTTCTTTTTTTGTGAGTTTCTGATCTGAATTCTGCTTATATAGAGTTTCAGTTGTTCTCCTTTTTTACATGGAGAAAAGTAACATAGCAGTGGAAGATAATATTCTGAGAAGTGATACTGATACTCCTGTGTTTAAATCATTGGGCTGGCATATGCAAATTGATCAATATTTATTGAGCTCAATATTCCTATGCCGATGAAAGAGGAAGGAAACGGAAACTGCCAACACTTTTTTCTATGGCGAGTCTCCAATCTCTATAAATGTTGCTTACCTGAGTTTCTTTTGTTGTTATATGTACTCCTTTCCTTTGTGCTATATTTAGTTTACTTGGTTTAGAAGTTGATTTCTTTTGTTTTGACACTGGATTATTGGTTATTGATGGATGCATACAAGTGATCTCATTCTTTTGCTTCCTTGCTCGTTACGGTATTATAACAATCGCCCAACTTACCCTCTTTAAATATGTTGTCATTTAAGCGCTTACTGAGATTATTATTCTCTTTTTATAGGTGTCCAAAATGAAGGAGATGAAAAATTGACCTTACTTGAAGATTTTTGAATTGTTGATAGATGCTTTAATATCAATATTTTTGATATTGAATTTCGTAAAACTTATCGTCAGTCAAACTTGATACTATATGAAAAAACTAATGATCATTTGACTTAAACGTTTTGCTTTTGGGTTTAGATTACTAGATTGTTGTATATTTTAATTTGGATTATTTTTAATGAAAGATTTGTTGTGATTTGTATATCTATTTCATCTAAATTGTCAATTGGTATTTTAAGTAGTTGCAATAGCTAATTAACATCGTTGCAATAGCTAATTAAAATAGTTGCAATAGGTAGAAAAAAAATATTGCAAAATATCTAAAAACCATTGCAATAGGTGTCAAAAACCGTTGCCATAGGTAGTGAAAAACCATGGCAAAAGATCAACAAATATTGCAGTAGATTTTTGAAAATTGTTGCAATAGGGATATTGCAATGCTTTTCTGTTGTTGTATATAATCATGACAATGGATCTTAGCCGTTGCTATAAACAATATGAAACATCCCAATAGAAGGCTTAAAAATACGTTGCAATAGGTCAATGTATTGCAACGGTTGTTGTAACTGTCGCAAAAAGCATTGCGATAGATCTATCCCAACGCTCACATATGCAACACGTGCCAAACTGTTGTGGTACATCTATGGCAATGGTTTTAGTATCTATAGCAACGGTTTTTGAACCGTTGCCATAGATGTAGTAGTGAGGACACGAGCTACCAAAGCATACTAAAGAATTCACCAAGGCTACAAACCGCACTAGTAATAGCAAACTCTAGCCACTCGAAGAAATACAACTTTATCCGATAACTAATCAGTACAATACTCCATCTTTATAAAGAACACCCATATGCACATATCACCATGGAAAAGCACTCCACCAAGTCTTATTAGGTCGAACAAATTTTGAAATCAGGATTTCCTGAATTCACCCAAATAGGACAACCTTAACTCAATCAACTTATGAATCACATCATTAAGGGAGCAAGCACCAAATCTAGACATCAAAGCTAAGGCCAAAACCACAATAAAAAAATTAATCAAGCAACTTAAGATAACAAATTCCTAATTTGTCAACTAAGAAGCGGTCATAAAAAAGATCACCTGTCTCCAACTCTCTAACTCCACTTTTGGAGTATCCATCTCTAAACAAAAACAAAGAGCAAACCATCACCAAGAGATGAACCAAACAAACTAGAGAGACAAATCCAAGACTTCACGACACCAACATTAAAACCATAATAAGGTGATGAACTAGCCAAAATGGAAGAATGGACCCCAAACTGGTCAACCTCATAGATGAGAAACATATAGATGGATAGCCAATGCAAGAACCTTTACAACCAAAAAATAAAAATAAGTAGTAAGTACCACTCTAGGGCCAAAGTAAGACTAATATGCCAAGGTATAAGACTTAAACCCAAATGTTATACCTATAGGAAAAATATCAATACTGATCCACTACTAAAATAAATAATCTATAGGATAGTCATATAATTATGAACTCTATATCAAGGTTCATAACAACCAATATAAATCTACCAAGGCATATAATCATCAATGGGTATAATAACCCTAATACACATAATGAAAAGATAAAGGAATGAAATAAAAAGATGCACCTATCACGGTGAAATCTAATGTAGCATGCCTGAGTGCCCAAGGGCAAATGAATCAAACAAGTCCAAACTCAGATTGACTGATTGAATTATCAACTGAGGTGCCAAGCACACTTCCTCTAATAGAAGGTGCCACAACACTACAAGACTAATCTAACTGAGCTATATGACTAATAATCTCATGCCGGGGACATTCTCTAGACCAGTGGCCAATCTTTCTGTAGTCATAGTCAACCCTTGAATCCCTAACCTAGCAATCAGCATGAGCTGACCCCAACTGGCTAACCAACTAATGTCGAGGACCCTCTCTACTACAATGATCATCCTTCCCACAATCATAACATATCTCAGGAACTCTAGGTTGGCGGTTAATATATGTTAATTTAGTATGAACAACTAACTCATATCTAGGGCCCTCTCTAGACCAATACCCCATATCGCAAAAACTAAAACAATCTCATAGACAATTCCGAGGTGCTGCATGGACACCATGGCCTAAATACCCATACTAAACACAATAAATGGTTCGATGAAAACTCTACCTATGTAACTGCCATGACTAACCTTAGAGATACCCATAGTAAAATGCTACATATATAGAATCAATAGGCTATAAGTGAAGTTGACCTCTATTGGAAAGATCTTCATTCCTGAATGGAGTACCAATAGCACTATACTGATGACATGACCTCTTACCGCCCTCTTCAAAGGTCCCAATACATGATCTCTTTGTGTCCCTCGTATGATCAACAACCTGAGAGAAGGAAGACCTAGTTTCTATCAAATGCCCTGAAGCAAACTGGATTAGCAATGCTAATTCGTTAACCAATCCATACACCATGTTGTACTCTAAAGGATATAACATAGGAATATGTTTGTCCCACTCAAGAAACCCAATCTCATACTTTGAAACTGACAATAACCTTTAATGAACACTAATAAACCTAAACCTAGCCTGAGAATAACTTGATGAACTAAGTTCTATTCCGATCTTTGCAGTATCTGAGAAAAGGCTCAAGATACCTAATGTTGAATCTGGAAAGACTGAAGCAATAAAACTGCTTCATCGGAGCCTAGGTTGGCCCCAAATCCTCTGACCAACAGTGAAGATCTTCGACATCCATTTGTCACTCCATGGTCTGACATAGTTGTGCCCAAGCATACACACAAGTGTACGTAGTATCATCAAGTAATACAATGGACTTATAAAAAGCCAAATATCGATCCCTCAGAGACCTGTGTTAAACAACTATCAAATTCTAGTTTACTATTGAGATTTAAATTAGTGTAATCGTAACCAAAAGAGTTCTAAAAGTTTATAAACTAAAAGTAAACTAAAATAATATGGAAAAGTAAAGACTTTGGACAATCAATGGATCAAAAGATCAGGGATAAAGGACTATTATAATCATACTAATCTATTGAACCTCATTTGTTAGATTATGTATCTTGGTTGTTGATTCATAGGAATTATCATATGGTCATGGTCTCCCGAACTCTAACCTTCTACCAAACTAGACATTATAACTACATCGTTGAGCGGGGATAATAATCCATTTAGATGAATTAAGATGTCATCCTACATGTGAACCAAGCAAGGCTTCTAGGTATATCCCTATATTAGTCGCTAATTCAAATTCCTTATTTTATAAAAGAATAAGAACCTTACTCTACTTATCCCAGGTTCTATCTTTCTATTCCCTCTCTCGAGCTCACAAGATCGACAATATATGTATTCTAAGAGTTGAAAATTCTTAAAATAGTAATAACAAGGATAAATAAACAACCATATATGATAAGCAATCCAAACCAAACCAATTCAAAGCATAAGTAAACATGTTCTTGGCTTTAACCCTGGAAAGGGGGCGTTTAGCCATTAATGGACATAATCGTAATCCAAATCAAAGAATACATGTTATAATCCATTAACAATCTAAAGTAAAGAGATATAAACCCTAAAATATATGTTTTCCATCCCCTTTACAAATATCCAAGACGTCCAAAGTGTCTAACAAAGTGTACAAGTGAACTATTTATAGTAGAGGGATTTTCGTCGTGTACGAGATAAGGTGTTCGACGCATTGCTTTTACCATGGGAGAGAGGTACGCATCACATGGATTGATACAAGGGAGAGAGTGAAGTTCCTAATAGCTTATTCCTAGGGAGAGAGGAGTGCGACGTGGGGCTATTCCCATACCCTCACTTGAAATTGCACTTCTGAAGTATAACTCTTTGTCTTGAGCATGTATTCCATCCCAAGCCTTGTGGTGTTGTTTCACTTTAATTTCCAACTTGTGTATCAACCATATATCATAAATATCAACTCACCAAGCATCCTATATAATCAAAAACCACGTATTAGAGCTCAAAACAACACAATATCAAGAATGAGGAAGTGGAAACTCAAGCTAAGACTAGTGTCATCCTTTAAATCTTTAGCTTATTGTTTTGACTCTTGGATTGATCCAACTACACTTTTAACATTATAAACATGTTTTCCACACATAATTACACAATAATAACTTAGGAAATCATTTTACATATTAGAATCCATCGAGATAGACTAGACAAACACCTAGCTCAAGCTAGTAACACTAGTTTTCTTGTTTGAACTCTAAGTGACCAAATTAAGTACAAAATTGTTTGAAAGACACCATAAAAATTGTGATCACATATTTAAACACTCATATGCTCAATTATATCATTGTTAATACATAAAGCACACAAGTTTTCCTGAAAACACGACTAAATAAGCTAGGATAACAACACTAAGGCGCATAAAACTATCTCAGATCACCACCCCATACTTAAAGCCTTGTTTATCCACGAACAACTCATTACTCTAAGCATCATAAGCTGAGGTGGATCCACACTTCTTCAACAAGAAAGAAACTCAAGCTAGTACTATAATGACTACACCGAATGTAAGTTTCTACACTAAGCATGTTAGTACACAATTAAAAGTTCAAGAATACTATTCCAAAACATCCTAGCCTTAAGAATTGACTCACCTAGTTAGAAAACTCATACATATTTTCCAATAAAATAAATCATACAACTCACCTAACTATCATCAGACATGTACCCTCACAATCAGAGAGTTACCCATAATCACTCACATAGATGCAATTTATCATAGAATGGGTACAAGAATAAAATTATGCTCACTCTCACAAACAATTCACAAGTCACAAGATGAACCATAGGCTTTCCCTTAGTGTAGTACTCCAATAAATATCAGAATGTTAAAACGTGGGATCAAATAGGTCTTTAATGGTTGTAATGTAGGCTAAGGGATGAGTAGGAACTATTCTATCCTGTAATAGTGATTATCTTCCCTAAGTGATTTAATACATCACACTATACAACTAAGACCAATCTCTAACAACTAATTTACACCACTTTTATCTACCCACATCTCTTACTTTACCCCATATCCTTAAGCTCATTCACATACAGTATGGTGGGAGTGTTTTCTATTCATTCACAATTCAATTTTACCCTTCTTCACACCCACTTTACGTTATGAACCCCTATAAAAGCCACCCTCAACTTAAGCATTCACCTTAGTTGAGGTGCACAATGTCCAAGGAGGACCAGGGCCAAAAAAGGTTCATTGTAACACAACTGGGCTAAAAATATGAATTTCTTTAGCATAAATTTCTCTATCTCCCAACCACAACACACCAATAACTATTTCTTTGGGGCTTCAATTTCACCTTTCTCCAACTTAAATTTCAAACTCCTTACTCAATTAATTTTACACTAAAGCTCTTAAGTGCTTTGGATCAAATTAAGGTCAATCAAAGAAGAGATTAGGCTACATATGAGGATGCCAAAGAATAACCTAAAGGCTCAATGGGGTTAACTAGGATTATGCATAAGGGTAGGTCAAAAAAGGGTTTAATCATGGTTATTAAAGAAATGCCTAATATCATCTCCTAAATCCATACTCTTTGTTTTTGTTTGCACACACACCTGGCAAGTACTAGACATCACTTGAAATAGGGAATAAAAAAACACCTCACACACGCATAACACATACTCAACTCAAGTAGGATCGTCATAGACTCTTAACCAAACACAATATGAATTAAGTATTAAGCCAACAAGTACAATAATCATAATTATGAGCCTAGTAGTCTCAAAAGTAGTAATTCACATAATCAACATGCTCCTTACAACCAAAACATTTGCATCATGCAATCAAATATAGCACTAACAAGAATGTCTTACTTATTCCTAACACAAAAAATTTTGAAATTACCCCAAAAAATGGGAATTTCCCCACCCCACACTAAAAAATCTATTGTGTCCCCAAAGTATACTTAAAAGTAGAGATAGAAATACTCCTTGGGGCCTCTAATCCTATCTAGTAGAATCTTTACACATCAAGGGGTCTCGGGGACCCCACACTCAGTCTTTGCCATGCTCCTTAGCTTAGCTTTTTGGGTACTAAACTTCCCATCAACCTGCGACTCTACAAAAAAAAAACTAGTGATGTAAAAACTAAAAATACTGAAAATAAAACCTACAAAACATGGGTTGCCTCCCAGGCAGCACTTGATTTAGTGTCGTTGCATGACCCAATCTTTGACTCATCCATTTTCCTTCAACTGCTTTCTCACACTCGGGTGCCATCTTCTTATTCATTTTATACCTCTTGAGCATGAACTCATAAGGTCAATAGCTCTCTCAACAATATATTTTTTAGGCTCATCAATCTACATCATTTTGGGTTGAGCTATTTGCGGCTTGGGTTGCTCAATGAGGAAGTCCAAAGAGGTCTTTTATGGACTAAACTCCACCACCCCACACTTATCACGTTCAATCATAGTAATCATGCACAAATATCTATAGTAGGATAGTTTTTTGAGTGTCTTGCATACTTTGAATAGCTTCTCTTCATCATCCAGCCTCATTATAAATGTGCCCTCTCTCACAACTGTCGATGCTCCTCCTGTCACTATAAATGGATGTCCCAAGATGACTGGCACTCTTTAATCTACCTTAAATTCAAAAACAATAAAATCAACAGGAATAATAAACTTACCAACCTTGATTAGAACATCCTTTATGATTTTTTCAGGATGATCTAGCATCTGGTCTACCATTTGGAGTACAACTGTTCTTGGTCTTGCCTTCCCTAAGCCCAGAGTGTTGAACAAGAAGAGTGGCATTAAGTTGATACTTACCCCTAAATCACTAAGTGCATAGACCACCTCACTGCTGCTAATTTTTATTGAGAGAGTAAAGCTTCCAGGATCTTTAAACTTTTTGGGCATCTTCTGTATCACCACAATACTATACTCCTCAGTGAGTGCAACTCTCTTAACATCCTACAACCTAACTTTGTTTGTGACCATGCCTTCAAGTACTTAGTGCACTTGGGTATTCCCTACAAAACATCTAAAAAGAAAGGTTAATATGAAGCTCTCTAAATGTGTGAAAGAACTTCTTGAAGAATGTATCCCCCTTCGCTTTTCTAAGCCTCTGTGGGAAAGGTGGTGGTGGTCTCTCCTTTACTTTTTCAGTAACTTTATTTTTGGAGTATTAAGACTTTCTCAAATTATCAGCAACTTTGTCTGATACCTTTGGGGGAACCAACTCTATATCTGTCTCCTTAATTATTGTTTGAGGTCTTTTATTGAGAACTTTAGCACTGCTCAAAGTGATTTCCATTACTTGTTTTGGATTCACCTCAGTATTACTTGGCAAACCACCTTAAGGACTGGAATTTTATACCTCCATAATCTGGCCTATTTGCAGCTCCAAATTCTTTGTAATCAACTATTGATTTTCATATCTTCTTGTTGATTCTTCATATCTGCTGCCAACTGTGTGTGAGAAGTTAGAAGTTGCTTCAATATCTCTTCTATATTGCTAGTATGAGTTGTGACCTAATTCCCTTGAAACTACTATTGTTGGTTGTTCTAAGATGGATGTGGTGGCTGAGTCTGCCACTTTAGATTATAGGTGTTCCCATACTTTGGCCTTTGAGCATTGACCATGAACATAACTGACTTTTGATTTGCACCACATATAGTTGCAAAATGCCCACTATTACCACAAATCTTGCACCAAATACTCATCTGCTGAATTGCATTCATTATTGCTACAAGCTGTGTAACCCCTAATTTTATATTGTTGAACTGAGTAGTCAACTAATTTTGTAGCGCAGCAATTTGAGCAGATATAGCAACAAACTGATCAACCTCCAACACATCTGCAATCTATTTTGTATCACTTAGTGAGTCAGAATGCCACTTGAGATTTCCTTGTACAATCGAGTTCAACATGGTGTATAGCTTATTATACATAAATTCCAATGCTTGACCACCTACAACTGAATGTAGCAAGATTTTTGTGTTGTGATCAAGTCCTCAATAAAAGTGTGAGATAACACCTCATTGGACTATTGATGATATGGAAAGTCTCGAAGAAGAGCTTTGAACCTTTTTCATGCATGAATAAGTTCTCATCTGGCTTCTGTTTGAAGCAACTAATTTCACTGTACAGTCTTACAATCTTGCTAGATAGAAAGAATTGGATAAAGAATTTCTAGGCTAAGTCATCCTATGTTGTGATTGAACTTGTCGGCTCAGCGTTCAACCACCTCTTCACTTCCCCCAATATTGAAAATGGGAATAGTGTCAGCCTAACATAATTAGTTTACACACCCATAGGGATGAATATATCATAGATCTCCAGAATGTTCTGCAGATGTACTTGTGGATCTTCATGTAGAAGCCCCGTAAATTTTCCATTGTTGATCAAATGTTGCACCATGTTCTATTTTAGCTCAAAGTTACCTCCAACAACCGGTTTCTGAAAAAAGTAGGTCAAATTTGTCGGAAGTGGGATTTCCACTTCGTGAATTATCCTGCGGGCTAGTTGATCTTCAGCCATTAGAGTAGGATTGTCTTGTTCCTCTTGAATTTGTAAAATACGGGGGAGAAGGACTACTTCTTTCCTAAATTGGTGAAAGCGTTGCTTGGGTTCAGGGCTTGGTTCAACTAATTCCCTATCCCTTGCCATCTTACTAGTCTGTAAATATGTTTTCTATAAATTCAATACCAAGACCAAGTGTAAAGCACCAAAGAAATCTAAAAAGTAAAACTAAAACAAAATTAGTTGTCAATTTACAAGTCCCCGGAAACGATGCCAAGAACATTGTTGCGTCCAAGTGCACAAGCAAGTGTACGTGGTCTCACCAAGTAATACAATGGCTTATAAAAAGCCAAATATTGATCCCTCAGAGACTTGTGTTAGGCAACTATCAAATTCTAGTTCACAATTGAGATTTCAATTAGTGCAATCATAACCAAAAGAGTTTTGAAAGCTTATAAACTAAAAGTAAACTAAAATAATACAGGAAAGTAAAGACTTTGGACAATCAGTGGATAACAAGGGGTTAAAGTACAATGAATAATAATACTATGCTATTGCACCTAATTCGTTAGATTACTTATCTTGGTTGTTTATTCAGAGGGTTTATCACATCATTATGGTCTCTCGACCTCTAACTTTCTACCTGACTAAACATTTCAACTACATCATTGAGTGGAAATGTAATAATCCATTTAGATGCATTAATATGTCATACTACATGTGAATCAAGCAGGTTTTCTAGGTATATCCCTATCCTAGTCGCTAATTCAAATTCCTTATTTTATAAAAGAATAAGAACTTACTCTAGTTATCCCCACGTTCTATCTTTCTATTCCCCCTCCCAGACTCATAAAGTCGACAATATATGTATTCTAAGGGTCGTAAATCCTTAAAGCAGTAATAAAAAGGATAAATCAACAACCATATATGATAAGAAATCTAATTCAAATCAATTCAAATCATAAGTAAACATTTTCTTTGCTTTAACCCCAGAAAGGGGGGGCGTTTAGCCACTAATAGACATAATCGTAATCCAAATCAATGAATACATGATATAATCCATTGAAAATATAAATTAAAGAGATATAAACCCTAAAATAAGTGTTTTCCAGACCCTCTCCAAAGATCCAAGACGTCAAAAGAGTCTAACAAAATGTAAAAGTGCCCTATTTAAAGTGGAGGGATTTTTGTCGTGTATGGGACAAAGTGAGTGCCGCGTTGCTTTGACCATGGAAGATAGGTCCACATCATGTGGCTTAGTGAAATAGAGAGAGTGGAGAACCTCATTTCTTATTCTCAGGGAGAAAGGAGTGTGGTGAGGGGCTATTCCCATACCCTCACTGGAAAATGCACTTTTAACGTATAACTCTTTGTCTTGCACTTGTCCTCCATCCCAGGCCATGTGGTGTTGTTTACTTTTAATTTTCAACTTTTGTATCATCTATATATCCTCAAATTCAACTCACAAAGAATCCTATATCATCAAAAACCACGTATTAGAGCTTAAAACAACACAATATCTAGAATAGGGAACTAGAAACTCAAGTTAAGAACTAGTGTCGTCCTTTAAATCTTTAGCTTAGTATTTTGACTCTTGGATTGATCCAATTGCAATTTGAACACTATAAAAAAGTTTTCCACACATAATTACACAATCATACCTTAGGAACTCATTATACACATTATAATCCATCGAGATAGACTAGACAAACCCCTAGCTCTAGCTAGTACAAAGTTGTTTGAAAGACACCATAAATATTGTTATCACATACTTAAACACTTAGAAGCTCAATTATATCATTGTTAACACATAAAGAACATAATTTGACCCGAAAACAAGTCTAAATAAGCTAGGATAACAACACTAAGGCGCATAAAACCACCTCAGATCACCACTCCATATATAAATCCTTCATCGTCCTCGAACAGCTCTTTAATCTAAGCATCATAAGATGAGGCGAATCCATACTTCTACCATTAGAAAGACACTTAATCTAGTACTACAATGACTACATAGAATACAAGTTTCTACACTAAGCATGTCATGTACCCAATTGAAAGTTCAAGAATACAACTCCAAAATATTCTAACCTCAAGAATTGACTCACCTAGTTGGCAAACTCATACATGTTGTCCAATAAAAGACATCATACAACTCACCCAACTATCATCAAACATGTGCCCTTACAAAAAGATTGTTATCTATAATCACTTACATAGATGCAATTTATCACAGAATGGGTACAAAAATCAAATTGCGCTTACTCTGACAAAGAATTCACAAGTCACATGATGAACCATATGCTTGACCTTAGCGTAGTACTCTATTAAATGTCATAATGTTGAAGCTTAGGATCATATATGTCTTTAAGGGTTGTAATGTAGGCTAAGGGACAGGTAGAAACTATTCTCACCAGTAATAGTCACTATCATCCCTAAGTGCTTAAATACATCACACTATATAATTAAGACCAATCCCTAATTACCAATTTACACCACTTTTATCTGCCCACATCTCTTGTTTTGACCCATCTCCTTAAGCTTATTCGCATACAATATGGTGGGAATGTTATTTATTCATTAAAAATCCAATTATACCTTTCTTCACACCCACTTTAAATTATGCACACCTATGAAAGCCTCCCTCAACTTAAGCATTTGCCTTAGTTGAAGTACATAATGTCCAAGGAGGACTGGGGCCAAAACAGGTTCATTGTGACACAACTGGGAAAAAAATAGGAATTTCTTTAGCACTAATTTATCTAACTTCCAACCATAACACACCAATAACTACTTATTTGGGGCTTCAATTTCACCTTACTCCAACTTAAATTTCACTCTCTTACTCAATTAATTTTAGACTAAGGTACTTAGGAGCTTTGGATCAAATTAAGGTCAATCAAATAAGGGATTAGGCTATATATGAGTCTACGAAAGAATAAGCTATAGGCTTAATGGGATTAACTAGGATTATGCACAAGGATAGGTCAAAATAAGGGTATAATCATGGATATTAGAGAAATGCCTATATCATCTCCTAAATCCATACTTTTTATTTTGCTTTGCACACACACAAGGTAAGTTCTGGACATCACACGCAACGAGAAATATACAAACACCTCACATGCGCATGGCACATGCTCAACTCAAGTAGGATCATCATAGACTATAACCAAACACAACATGAATTCAACATTAAGCCAACAAGTATAAGAGTCATAATCATGAGCCCAGGAGTCTCAAAATTAGTAATTCACACAATCAACATACTTCTTACAACCAAAACACTTTCATTATGCAATCAAATATAGCATCTACAAGAATATCTTATTTATTCCGAACACAAAAAAAATTAAAATTACCCTTAAAAAATGGAAATATCTCCACCCTACACTTAAAAATATGCTTTGTCCCCAAAGTATACTTAAAGTAGAAATAGAAATACTCCCTGAGGCCTGTAAGCCTTGATAGTAGCATTTTTACACACCAAGGGGTCTCTAGAACCCCGCACTCAGTCTTTACTATGCTCCTTAGCTCAGGTTTTTGGGTACTTAGACATCTCATCGACCTGTGACTCAACAAAAATAAAAACTAGAAAAGTAAAAACTACAAATACTGAAAATAAAACATACCAAAACTTGAGTTGCCTCCAAATCAGCGCCTGATTTAATGTTGTAATACGACCCATTCTTTAACTTATCTATTTTCCTTCAACTTCTTTCTCACATTCAGGCTCCATCTTCTTATTCATTTCATACCTTTTGAGTGTGAACTCATAAGGTCAACAACTCTCTCAATAATAGCCTTTTTAAGATCATCAATCTGTATCATTTTGGGTAGTGTTGGTTGTCACTTGGGCTGCTCAATGAGGAAGTTAAAAGAGGCCTTTTGTGGACTAAACTCCACCACCACACACTTATCCCCTTCAATCACTGTAATCATGAAAAAATCTTTGTATTTGGATAGTATTTTGAGTTTCTTGTACACTTTGAATTCTGCCTCTTCATTATCCAACATCATTATGAGTGTGCCCTCTCTCACATTTATCAATGCCTCTTTTGTCGCCAATTATGGATCCATCAAGATAACTGGCACTCTGTTATCTACCTTAAAATCCAAAATAATAAAATCAGCAGGACTAATAAACTTATCAACCTTGATAATAACATCCTCTATGATTCTTTTAGGATGAGCTAGGGTTTGATCTGCCAATTGGAGTACAACTATGGTCAGTCTCAACTTCTCTAATCCCAGAGTATTAATCAAGGAGAGAGACATTAAGTTGATACTTGCCCCCAAATCACTAAGTGCGTACACCACCTCATTATTCCAATTTGAAGTGGGAGAGTGAAACTCCCATGGTTTTTGAGATTTTTGGTCATCTTCTATATCACCACAACACTACACTCTTTAGTGAGTTCTACTGTCTCAACATCCTATAGCCTTGCTTTGTTAGTGACCACATCCTTCAAGTACTTAGTGTACTTGGGCATTTCCTATAAAACATCTAAAAGAGAAAGATTAATATAAATCTCGTTGAACGTGTCAAAGTACTTCTTGAAGCATGCATTCTCCTTCTCTTTTCTAAGACTCTGTGGGAAAGGTGGTTGTGGTCTCTCATTCACCTGTTCAGTAACGATATTTTTTGAGTACGCAGACTTTCTTGAATTCTCAAAAACCTTGTCAGATACATATGGGGGAACTAACTCTGCATCTTCCTCCTTAATTATCATTAAAGGTCTTTCATTGAGCACTTTGCCACTCCTCAAAGTGATTGCCATTACTTGTTTTGGATTTGCCTCAGCATCGCTTGGCAAACCACCATAAGGCTTGGCATTTTGTGCCTGTGCAATCTAACCTATTTTTTGCTCTAAATTCTTTGTAATCAATTGTTGATTCTTCATATATGTTTGTTGATTCTTTATATATTCTGCCAAGTGTGAGTGAGAATCTAGAAGTTACTTCAGCATTTCTTCTATGTTGCTAGTTTGAGATGTGGCCTGATTCTCTTGAACTTTCTACTGTTGGAACTACTATTGGTAGTTGTTCCATAATGGATTTGGTGGCTAAGTCTACCACTTTAGATTGTAGGGATTCCAATAATTCAGATTTTGAGCATTTCCCACGAGCATAACTGACTTAAAATTTACCCCATAAATAGCTGTAGAATTCCCAGTGTTACCATAAATTTTGCACCAAGTACTCGTTTGCTGAATTGCATTCACTATTGTTACTGGTTGTGTAACCCTCAATTTTATATTGCTAAATTGAGTAGTCAGTTGATTTTGTAGCATAGTAATCTGAGAGGATATAGCAGTAAACTGGTCAACCTCCAAGACACCTTCTATATTCTTTATAGCACTTCTTGAGTCAGAATGCCACTCAGGATTTCCTTGTAGAATCCGATTCAATAAGGTGTATAGCTCATCATACGTCAATTCCAACCTTGACCACCTGCAACTAAATCTAGAAAAATTTTTATGTTGTGATTAAGTGCCTCAACAAAAGTGTGAGATAATACCTCATTGGACTGCTAATGATTTGGACAGTCCCGAAGAAGAGCTTTAAGCCTCTCCCATGCATAATATAAGTTCTCATCTGGCTTCTATTTGAAGCAAACAATCTCACTGTGCAGTCTCGCAGTCTTGCCAGATGGAAAGAATCGGATAAGGAATTTCTAGGCTATGTCATCCTATGTTGTGATTAAACTTTCCAGCTCAACGTTCAACCACTTCTTCGCTTCCCTTAATAGTGAAAAAGGGAATAGTGTCAGCCTAACATAATCAGTTGACACACCCATAGAGATGAATATGCCACTGATCTTCAAAAAGTTCCACGGATGGACTTGTAGATCTTCATGTAGAAGCCCTATAAATTGTCTACTACTGATCAAAAGTAGCACCTATTTTGTTCCAGCTTCAAGTTAACTCCAGAAGCCGGTTTCTGAAAAGGGGAGGTCAAATTTGTCGAAAGTAGGATTGCCACTTTGTAAACTGTCCTACAGACTGGTTAATCTTTAGCCATTAGAGCACGATTATCTTTTTCCTCTTTAATTTGCAGAATACAGCGGAGAAGGACTTCTTATCTCCTCAATTGGTTAAAGCATTGCTCTAGTTCAGGGCTTGGTTCAACCAATTCCCTATACCTTGCCTGCTTACTAGCCTTTAAACCTGTTTCCTATAAATTAAATACTACGACCAAGTGTAAAGTACCAAAGAAATTGAAAAACTAAAACTAAAACAAAAGTAGTTGCCAATTTACAAATCCCCATCAACGGTGCCAAAAACTTTGTTGCGCCCAAGCCCAAACGCAAGTGTACATGGTCTTACCAAGTAATATAGTGTCCTTATAAAAAGCCAAATATCGATCCCTCAGAGACTTGTGTTAGACAATGATATTTTAGTAAGGTCAATTGTAACCAAAAGAGTTTTGAAAGTTTTTAAACTAAAAGTAAACTAAAATAATGCGGGAAAGTTAAGACTTTGGATAATTAATGGATAAAAGACTGGGAACAAAGCACTATGAACAATCATACTATGCTATTGAACCCTATTTGCTAGATTACTTTTCTTTGTTATTGATTCAAAGGGTTTATCGTATGATCAGGGTCTCTCGACCTCTAACCTTCTACCTAACTGGACATTACAAATACATCATTGAGTGGGGATGTAATAATCTATTTAGATGTAGTAAGATGTCATCCTATAAGTGAACCAAATCGGGCTTCTAGGTATTTCCCAATCCTAGTCGCTAATTCAAATTCCTTATTTTATAAAAGAATAAGAAACTTACTCTACTTATCCCCAGGTTCTATCTTCCTATTCCCCCTCCTAGGATCACAAGGTCGATAATATATGTATTCTAATGGTCGTAAATTCATAAAATAGTAATAACAAGGATAAATAAATAATCATATTTTATAAGCAATCCAAACCAAGTCAATTTAAATCATAAGTAAACATGTTCTTGGCTTTAACCCCAGAAAGGGGGCGTTTAGTCACTAATGGACATAACAACAATCCAAATAACTGAATACATGATATAATCCATTAAAGAGATATAAACCCTAAAATTAATGTTTTCTATCCCGTATCCAAATCTCCAAGACGGCCATAGTGTCTAACAAAGTGTATAAGTGCCCTTTTTATAGTGGAGGGATTTTCGCAGTGTATGGGACAAGGTGTGCACCATATTGCTTTGACCATGGGAGAGAGGTCTACATCACGGGTATTTCTGCAAGGGAGAGAGTGTAGTGCAGCCTTGATTATTCCCAGGTAGAGAGGAGTTCAGCGCTGGACTATTCCCATATCCTCACTAGAAAATGCACTTATAACTCTTTGTCTTCCCCTTATCTTCCATCCCAAGCCTTGTGGTGTTGTTTAACTTTAATTTACAGCTTGTGTATCAACCATATATCCTCATAATAAACTAAAAAATCATCTTATATCATCAAACTCCATGGATTAGAGCTCAAAACAACATAATATCTAGAACGGGAAACTAGAAACTCAAGCTAAGAATTAGTGCCGTCCTTTAAATCTTTAGCTTAGTGTTTTCACTCTTGGCTTGATCAAATTGCACTTTGAAAATTATAAACAAGTTTTTCCACACATAATTAAACAATCATACCTTAGTAAATCATTATGCACATTAGAATACATTGATATAGACTAGACAAATACCTAGCTCAAGCTAATAACACTAGTTTTCTCGTTTGAACTCTAAGTGACCAAATTAAGTACGAACTTGTTTGAAAGACATCATATAAATGTTGATAACATAACACTTATATGCTAAATTATATCATTCCTAACACATAAAGAACACAAGTTTTCCTTAAAACAAGGCTAAATAATCTTGGATAATAACACTAAGGCACATAATACCACCTCAGATCATGACGTTGCATTGAAGCTCTAGAAAAGTTTTTTGAAATCTTATTTGTATCTTTCGACAACCTTGCATCATCCATCTGGAACAGAGAAGAATCAAATAAGTACTTGAGGCTCATGGAGATATAGATAAAAGATAAAGAGTCAAGAATAGAATTATGTAAGAATGTCCTGTAGCCTCTCAAAGATAGGATATGGATGTCTCTACCCCAATCCGTAGGAGTCTACAAGACACTTAGATCTTGTACCAACACACCGATAAACCTAGGCTCTAATGCTAATTTTTCATGACCTAATTTCTCAGGTCATGATGGAACCTACCATAACTAATCAGAAGGTAGGCCAACCCATAATTCAAAACTAGTAGTAATAGACTACCAAGAGAAAGGGAGAAGAATGCTGAATAAATGAAATAAAATGGCTAAAATACATAAGATAGTAGCAAAACCTAATGGAATCAGTACAATAGCTTCAAGTATAGTAAGACTACATAATAAAGTACCAAATGAATATCTTCATACAATCCATCTTTGAATACAATATCAAGACTAGTCTAGCACATAAGA
Organism: Capsicum annuum; assembly: GCF_002878395.1. Classification (NCBI taxonomy): domain Eukaryota; kingdom Viridiplantae; phylum Streptophyta; class Magnoliopsida; order Solanales; family Solanaceae; genus Capsicum; species Capsicum annuum. The sequence continues at coordinate 143,507,466 of NC_061115.1, read as the reverse complement.
GGGAGAATAGCAATACTATTAATGTCAAGAGCTCACCCTATGTCTTCGAACAATAGATGGTCTGCACGATGTACACAATAACCATGAGAACCTGTACTATGATCTGCAGGTTACAGAAGTTTAGTATGAGTACCAACAGGTGGTAGTCAGTAGGCAATTGCTGACTGAGCTTCAAAGATAATGCAAATATAAGTAGCATGCAACAAGAATGTAAGAAACACTCAAATATCCAAAAAGAACTACATAATAAATCTAATGAGATAATAATGATAAACTATCCTATTCATATTCAAGAAACTAATATGATAAGGCTAAAGAGGTATTAAGGATAAACTACCCCCTTCTATCCTTACTCAAGAACCTTAACACTATATCGTATATGACTGTCCAATATTCGAATAATGAGTGAAAGGAGGATATATAATGATATACAAGGCCAAAGAATGACTATACAACATGAATAAATAATTAAAGAAAGGGATATACAGTAATACCATAGCTACATATAGATAGATATACATATGCTTATAAATAAGGTTAACTCAAGGGTACAAGCTAAGTAATCACACAAGTATCTCCAGGCCTCTAATCGTAGTAGAATCTAGTGCTAAAATTATCAGGATCTCTAATCCATACATATAAACATGAGATAATTTTCAATAATAAAGAAACCATAAAGAAAGGGATCAGAGTATTATGGTCTAAAAACCATAGTGCCTAAACAATGGACAATCATGCTAAATAATAGTAATGTAAGGTAAAGACCCATAAAAATACCTCAGATCTCCATACCAATCCATTAATCAACCTATCGCAACCTAACAATAATAGAAATAACAATAACAATACATACCTAACTGGGTCTTCCATAAACCACTACTGTCAAAGGCTCAAAAGGTTCAATTAATACTCAGCTATCAATTGTTAGAGCTTATACCTATGAAACCCCCATAAGGCTGATAGGTACAAGCTCCATAATATACTACAAGCAACACTCATACCTATACCTATGCAACCCCTATGAGGATGATAGATATAGGGCATACTGGTGGTAGGCAATGTGTATACAAGAGTAAATGCCAAGACATAATCTATGATACCACAATCGATCGGAATACCATAAAGTAACATAAATCCATATCATTAATATCATTATCAATCACCGGACTTGATCCAAAACTCACATCATTAATTTTATCATCAATCACCGAACTTGATCTAGAACTCACATCGTTAATATCATCATCAATCGCTAAACTTGAACCGAAACTCATATCATCAATATCATTAACACATCAACTATTCATTCAATACCAGAGATAAATTTATATGTATATGTATATATTTAAGTGAACAACTTGAACGACGGCCAAAAGAGTGTAAATCCATAAATCCATTGTCTGGGTTAACTCAACGACTAAATCATCATGGGAGTGTAGAAAGAATCAAAATCTCTCACAATCAGGGTAAATTGTAGTAGTAAAACTGTGGACCATAATCTATCTCAAATAAGTCTCTAAGATAATTATTATTATTCTTGAAGGCTTATAAGTTGTTAAATAAGATGGTATAATTCTCATTATAAGGAAATCCATTTTAAAAGTGAAAATTAGGAATAATTCCCCTTTAAGAAAAAGAGTAATAAATCTATATTTTAGTAGGAATCATACTATTTACTATCTATGTGATCATGAATGTACAAATCTCTGCATGCCATCACTATTTTACACAAAATACCATTATAAGTGTCAATATGTCTACAGACTATGACCACTACTTTCTCAAGGAAACTTCCCATAATCCAACAAATATCATAATCATGGCCTTGGGCCTAATAATGTATTCAAAACAACTACAACATCATAATTACGACCTTGGGCCCAAAATATATATCCGACACAACCATAATAAATGATTCAGGGAGAAACCATCACAATCCACCGAGTGATATATTAAACACTATACTAAAGGTTCATTAGTCTTAAATATGTCTAACACACTAATATGCGCGTATAATTGTACAAGAGACAACACAAATCTTAGACTAAGATGGGCCAAAAGGGACCACTTCTAATCCCCGAAATTCTTATTTAGGCAATTTTCATCTTGGACTAGGCTATGACATCCGCATCTATTTCTAGATGATAAGTAAGACATAATTAATCCTAAGAAGCAATTTCTTCTAGAACACAAAAAACCAAGGCAATTTCACCTAAACTACGATTCAAAGATAGCCTAAATAGTCTAAATAAGACTAATCATACTAATCATGATTTCAAAGTCAAAATCCCATCTCATATCTAAAACAACCTCTTAATCATGCTATGAACTATCTCTATCTATAAAGAAGGTAATAGGATTATAGAAGTATAATAAGTATGTTGACAAATACTCTTCTAGCCCCCAAACTCACAAGTTAGGCTAAGTCAAATTGTTCTAACCATAACCATATCATAACAACCCTATATAACATACAATATATATAAACACCATCTTAATAAAAAGAGTAGAAGAAGCCTACCTCAAATCGCAAGTACTTGAATCATCCATAAAATGTTTGTCTTCACTCCATGATCCTAAAATGTCACCAGACTATTAAAATAATAATCTATAGGTCATTAGGAATCAAATGAGAATCATGTTGCTATACTAAGGGTCAGATCAAGAATAGGCCATCAGGCCCTACAAAAGAAATCCAAAATTGAACCTATCATGAGGTCCCTCCAGGGAAAAAGAATTTTCACTTAAAAGTTAAGCAAAAATATAACATAAATCAGGTCTTAAATTAGCCCTTATAGTTTAGGAATTAAACCCCTAATTTCTAAGAATTTTACCATGAGTTAGGATGAAAACTAAAGAAAAAATCAACTGTAAATAACCAATATGAGATAGGTTAGCTTACCTTAACCTATTGTGATGGTTTCCCACCTTTCCTCTATTTGAGCTCCTAATTTCATTCAAATATGGTGGATGAAGTAATAGAAAATCAGGTAGAAAAAGGGAGTAAATAGTTCTAGGTTCTCATTTAAGTGATACTCTTGTCGCTTATGTGACTTTGATTTTATCTTATGTAATCTGGTAGAGGGGATGCGTATCGTGTATGCAAACACAATATCACTTATGCAATATTTTCTTAAGCGGACTGGTTATCGCATATGCAATTACTGACCAAATGTCCAGTGTCACTTAAGAGATATATTATCACATACACAATGATTGAAAAAATGATTAGACCCTTTCTTGGGCAGTCACACCAATGACCTGATGGATCAAATTTTGCTTAGTCTATACTGGATTTAACTGGGTGTTTGGGATTCGTTCGGAACTCATGAGCACAAATAAATTATGCTACCATTCTAAAACAATATTTTAGACTCAATGGAACCATCAAAACCTTCATATGAGATCATTTTAACCAAATATGGGTCCCACATCTATAGTTCTATTTTTTACATAATTTGCCTAATAGCCCAAAACGAGTTCAAAAGCCTCAACACCTAAACCAAGGGTCCTCTAGTATAAAATAGATGTTGTAAAGGTGATGGTGCTATCAAAATTTCCATTTGAGTTCGTCTATTAGGAGTTTTGGTACAAGACTAAATCCATAAATAGCAAAAGCTCCAGAATAGGGAAATAGGCCTAAAATCCAAATAAACTATCTAATCACCAAACATATAATTTTGGCAAGTCATAAATGACCTGTAGCTACTGTGGGAATGCTCGAAAATACAGAAATGCTTGCAAACCAAGGATATGACCTAGAGGATCATTACATAATCTTCAGGAGTGGCCCATATTAAGGGGCCTTTGAGTCGGATAAACAAGTTGATAGGTTGTGAGTGGGTGGCGATGTTGAGATAGTAAGTCAACTAATAGAGCTTTCATCTACTGCAGGCAATGAGAGAGCTACAGACACTTCTTCTCCTGCTTCAGCTTCTACAGTGCCCCATTATCCTCTAGTTTTAGGTATTGTGATCGTGTCACAAGAGTTTTTACAATAGTTAGTAGATAGGTAGGAGGAGTCGATAGAGAATTAGACACTAACCAACACCTAGTTGTCTAAGTTATTTGTCTAGATCTTAACCTAGGTGCGTACTACTTTAGAGTTATCAGAAGCCCGAGTGGATTCAATAATGATGGTTTTTATACAGTAGTTTAATAGAGAGCTCCATGGATGGATTGATAGTTTTGAGGTCATGATAGGAGAAAGACTACACGAGGCTTAGGTGTTTAACTTATTGAGCCTGCATGAGGAGATGGCTATAGTGATATTAGAAGATTTGTACTTTAGCTGAGATCTATGTTCTTATTATCCCTCCAATTATATCTTACTTTATGCAATTGTTACCCATACCACAAATACTAATACTTAAATTATTTACTACTGAGAAGGATGACACCCAAACTATTGGGGCCAAGAAAAAATAAGATCATGCCGAGCAGAGTGATAACTTAGATGATTTTACATGGTACCTTATGAATGCCACCACTGAGTCTATTATTTAGCTTTATATTGACTTGAGTAAGTGTGCCTAGCATGATTTAGGTTCCTCCTCTAGTTGACCACCACCACCACCTTCTAATGTAGCGCCCTATGACCTTCCAATGCCCCAGATGAGGGTGAGGCCACATCTCACTCCTAAAGTATCTTAGGTATTTCATACAACCATATGTTATTTAGTTTATTTGTATTCACTGGGAAAAATTCATTGGCTTTTAGTTAGGGTAGGGGTTTACCAACCACCCAGGGTTTTTGTTGTCATGTATCTTTTCCCCAGGGTATGCTATCATAGTAAAGCTGACATAATTAGGTTTTTAGATATTGTTCATGATATATATTATGTTTTTTACTAGGAGAAAAATTAGGAACCTTACTATAGTTAAATTTTTGGGAGCTTTTATGTATTTGGAAAAAAATATCCCTCCTAAAATTTTTATGAACTGTGTGTTGTGAAGATATGTTGTTACCATTGTTGAATCTTGTTACGACATTAGTATTAGGGAAAAAATAATCATAGCTTAGCATTGACTTATCGAATAGGTAGTAGTTGATAATATAACTATGTTCTATGTGTGTGTGAGGTGTCTACTTAGTTTACTTTGTGTGTTTAATCAAGAACTTGCCCAATTAGTCTAGCCTAGGTTGTAGGATAGTTGATGGGGCCATGATTATAGACCATGTTTTAATAGGTCCACTTTTGGCCTAAAAGACCGACCAAATGAGCATAAGTATCCCTTGATCCAGAGTTTGATCCTAAAATTGACCAATTTTCTTGTTTAACCTTTTCACATTCCCTATTTTAATTACCATTAACCTATTTTGGCCTCGGTCCCTCCTTGGACATTGTGTACCTCAAGTCAAGTAATGCCTAAGTTAAGGCTGACTATCATAAGGGTGCATAGTTAAATATGAGTATGAAGAAGATGTTAAAGAAAAAAAAGAAAGTATGGTTGGGTGTGGTAGAAAAAATGAAATAAAAATAAAAACTAAAATAAATGCAAAAAAAAAAAGGAAACCACATCTAATACAAATAGCAATAATGGAGAAAAAGGGAGAATAAAAGAAGCATGGTTAAATAGTGGAGCCAAAAATATAAGTGTAGCGTTAAGAAGGGTGAGTCACTATTTCCCATATGTATCCTACCTACCCCTAAGACTATATTACAAGCACAAAAAGGTTCTATAGTGATCTTAGTCCAACTCTCTAAAAATTGAGGTATAAAAAATAAGGTCAAGCCTATGGTATTTCATGCACATTGTTTGAACTTGTTTGTGAGAGTGAGTGTTATGATATAGCCCATATATTGATATGCATTATGATATAGTGAGAGTTGGGACTTATTTTCTTTGAGGGCACATGGGTTGTATTGGTAACTACTTATTTGTTCGGATAATGTCATTTTCATACATTCTTGGTTGTTTTTTCAAATATAATGCCATCACTTGATTCCTTTTGTGTCATGTTGTTGTGTTATATAGATACACATAGTAGTTTTGAAAATTTGTTGCATCCTAGGGAACATGCAAGTATACATGGTCACCCAAGTAGTAAAGTGGCTTTTAAAAGCCAAGTATCAATCCCACAGGGACTTGTGCTCAATAATTAATAACCTACAGAAATATAACACTTTCGATGCTTAAAACATGGAAATATGCAATTTTTTTAGGTTATTTTTTTAGATATGATGAATTTTGGATATGTTTTGCAGGAAATCATGTTTTGGATGCTAAGTTCGTGAAAAAAGGTGAAAAGGTTTTTTGGCTAATTTTTGGAACAATTATGGATGTTTGGGACACTTTTTGGCTTATTCATGATCAAATCATGTTTGATAATTGAAGAAGAGCTGAAAAAATGACTCCCGACACTTACTAAGTCAACATGTGGACCGCATGTAGGACCTACTGACCATAAGTAGGCAAAGTAAGTGACAGAAGTCCAAAATCCTGAGAGATGACTTACAGGATATTTTTTCATTCAGTACCTGTGATTACCCTGCAGACCGTAAGTACTACCTTCACCCAGGGCAAGTATAGACCATATGTGGCCACCGAACATTTTTATCCTATTTTATTCGAGCTTTGGTTTTAGGGTTTCCTCATATACTATAAATACCCTAGATATGCTTTTTAGTAGGAGTGACGCACTATTGATACTTACAAATATATTTTGATTCCAAGATTCGATTTTGATCTTGAGATTCTCTTATATTGACTTTAGTTAATTAATTCATTTTCATTGTGGGTTTTTATACTTCTTATCATTGTGATTTTATCTATTCTTTTGATTATGAATGTGATTGATTTCTTCACAAGCATGAACGGCTAAAACCCATAGTTAGGGTTGTAGAAACGCTAGCGAATTGATGAAGTAGGGGAAGTGTTATTGTTGTTCTAAACTGATACCCATGCATGCATTACTTTATCTTTAGTATAATAGTTTTCTTAATGGTTGTGCACATTAGGATCCCACCTAGATATTTCTACTTACTCCAAAAGAGGCGTAGTGACTAGGAAAAGATATAGCCAATAGTAATTTGAAGTTTAACTGTCGATCCATGCTTATGGGTTTTATCTAAGTAAGATGGTTATATTTCATATAATAACTAGAGATTAAAAGGTAATAGTTAACTGGGATCAAGATAAGGTTTAGAAAGGCGACATCCTGAGACTCAAAAAGTAAGGGGTGAAATCCTTCTGCTCATCCAAAAATCTGCAGAAGGTACATAGCTTATCAATTTTGCATGCAAAGTATTGGGTTGGTTCAAAAAAGAATGATAAGCCTTTTGAGTTGATAAGTAAGGGGAGAACACAATCCTGGTGTCCACCTATGAGTGATTGCAACCAAAGTTGATATAGTTACTTGCTCAAGATAGTACAAAAAAACCCTTATTTACTTTTCTTGTTTTGCCCGCTGACAATAACTTTTGAGATCCGCATTCCACATGTTCCCTTGGGATTTGACCCCAACATTTGTTGGGTTACTATATATTTGACAGTGACCATATCATCTTCTGATAGGAGGTGTACTTTAGACATCATCAAAATTTTGGCGCCATTGTCAGGAAACACGATGTTCATTTATGATTTTAGGTTGTCGCTATTTTGTTTTTTTTTTTATTTTTGTTCTTAGTTGGGCATACGTTGGTGTATGAATAGCACCCAAAGTAGAGGCAATCCCTTACTCCCACTGAATCCAAATCTAGGGAGGATTCTATAGACACCTAGTAGGATGTTTAAGTAGAAAAGATATGAACTTCCTAAAGAGGTTTTAGATGTTGTACCTCCCCCTCCCCCCAAAGGAGTACGGGATATTAATGATCATCACACTAGTAAGCTGTTAACTCAAGCTAAGAATGAGAGGAGGGAAACAGAATAAGATCAGTAGTAAGCTCGGGAGGAAGAGCTAGATGAGCAGAGACAAGCAGTAGACCGTCGAACAATAATCAGTGGAAATATGAATAGAGCTAAAGGTGCCCCTGTTCAAGTAATCCAACATATCAATATGTGCAGCCATATATAGATGATAAAGAAGACTTAGGATATGTTGAGCCGGTTGAAACAAGAGCCATAGTTCCTTTTGTTTAAACCCCAGGCATCAAGTTTGACATCGCAAGCGCTATGTTCTAACCTCTAAATTTGAAAGTTGTGTTTGCAGGTCTGCCTACAGATTATGCAAACTTGAACCTTGTCAATTTCATTAGGATATGCAGTTCATATATAAATATAGGGGTGAATAAGAAAGCACTCAGAATGAGGTTGTTCCACTTCTCACTTACAGAAGAAGCATTTTTATGGTTAGGGGGTCTGCCAAGAGGCTCTATCACTACATGGAATGAGTTGCACAAGAAATTCTTGAACAAGATCTTTCCTTCATCCATGATGTTGCAGCTTAAGGATGGATTTATAATTTTTGGCAGCTATTGTCAGAGTCTATGTACGCGCATGGTTTATTTTCAAGAAGAAGCTAAGTATGGTGCCCAACCATCGATTATCAGGGATGAGCTTATGGGAGATATTTTACCGATCCTTGACCATCAGCTCATGAGCCATGGAAGACACCATATCTAGAGAAGCATTTAGAAGACTACACTAGGAGCCAGCTTTAGAAATGTTAGTTTAGATCTTGCTCACTAACCGAGGGTGGAAAACTCAGAAGGCTGAGAGGGGATATGGAACTTATGCTATTAGTACCTCCTGGGACTAGAAAATAGCTGATAACACTATAGCGTAAGAGATTACGTTGTTAAGAACTGATCTAGGGGTACTATCAAAGTAGCTTACAGCAGTGACTTCTAAGAAAGTGAATATAGTCGCAACACAGAGGTCAGCTTCCAAAGCTTACGAGTCAGAATAGGTGGAAGAAGAAAATTATCTGTAGAGTCAATTAGTGAGTTTATGAGCCCAAGGGAAAAGAAACCAAGGTTGAAACTACTATGATAGATACAGAGACCATAGAAGAGATCAAAATGGTGACTGAAGAAGGAAGGATGACAAAAGATATAAGGAAGATTGGTATATTCCACTTGTCAGTTGAGATGCATAATCCAAAATTGAAGAGATATTGGCTAAGCTGGTAAAGGATCAAGAAAATCAAGAGATCAACCTAAAAGAGATTAAGGCCAATATTTCAGGATTGAACCAGAGGTTGATTCACATGCCACTACTATCAAACAGTTGAAGCATAAGTTCAGGAAGATATCAACAACTCTGAACCAAAGGCAACTAGGTACCCTTTCGAGAAACACAGTGCAAAATCCAAAAAATGATTGTTATGTACTTACTATTACCATGAGGAGTGGTATCGCTACTATGGATCCCCCATGACCTATTGCAGACGCTAGTGATGATAAGAATATGTTGTTGAGTATAAAAAAGTAACAGGTGATAAAAGTAAAGCTACTAAAGACAAAGGTAAGGGTCCGATCATTGAGCTAGAAATTATACAAATTCTGAGACCGAACCCACCTTTTTCTTAGAGATTGAGGCAAAAGAAAGAGGAACTTTTTGAAGATACTAAAAGAATTGAGCTTGAACATACCTCTTCTTGAGGCATTGGAGCAGATGCCAGGATACTCCAGGTTTATGAAACAACTAGTCACAAAGAAGAAATGAACAAAAAATAAGAATGTTGATAGTGTGCACCACTATAGTGTTGTCCCGACTAGGTCTTTGGAGAATAAAAATGGTGATCCCGGAGTATTCACTATACTATTCACTCTTGGGTCATCCTGATTTGCCTGAGCCTTGTGTGATTTAGGGGCCAACATTAATTTGATGTCGATGGCCGTATTCAAGAAATTAGTCTTGAACCCTTCAGAACTGACTTTGATGTTTTTATTGATGGTTAACCTCACAGAGATAAAACCTATAGGAATCTCTTTTGATGTGATTGTAAGGGTGGATAACTTTATCTTTCCTACTAACTTTGTCATACCTAGACGATAAAGTTGACACCGAGATACCCATTATATCGGGTAGACTGTTTATAGCCACAGGTAGAGCTATGGTTGACATAGAGAAAGGTAAGATAAAATTTAGAGTCTACAGTAAGAAGGCTACATTCAACATCTAAAATTCAATGAAGCAGCCAACCAACATGAGGGTAGTGTCAGTAATTGATTGTATTGATGACCCTGGAGGATATTCCTATAAGTATCTTGATGAATTCTGAGTATTCAAGATACCTGCATCATGCTGCGATATTAAATCAAGCACTGTATGGGAGGAAACCCATAGGCCTGCTAGTGAATTCTGAGTAACCTAAATAGTTATGCCGTGCTGACACGTTAAATCAAGCATTAAGTGGGAGGCAAACCACTATTGTTTGTGTTTATGTTTTTGTGTTTTTTCCTTTTTGTAGGTTTTTATCTGTTGGAATTACCCAAAATATGGTAAAAATTGCTACATTCATCAATTTCTAGGTAAGAGGACTGTGTGATCAACCCATCATGGTCATAAGTACCATACGATAAGTTGAGTAATAAGTTGAAAAGTTGAAATTATGAGGATGAAAAATAGAAAGTTACAGACTTTGGCATCTAATTATACTTTTGGGACCTCAAATTGAGATTACAGGACCATAAGTAGCTGGAAAAATATCAAAATGCCAAGTTCAGATTGCAGGAAAGCAGGGAAAATTTTTTGGCCCGGCACCTTCTAGTCGCAGGTGGTACCTGCGTCTTATGCCTAGCCACAAGTGGCACATGCAGGTTGAAGTTGCGGCTAGGTCTATAAGTGGGCCAAATTTTTAATTCAAATTTTGGGCCCACCAACAAATATATATGACCTAAAATAGCCCTCACCTATATTTAAACAACCTTAACCTCTTTCTAACTTATTTAAATCCTCAAAACTTCACTTTTCTCTTTGAATTCAAACTTTCCTCTTATAAACTAAACTAACTCCATATTTAAGTAAAGATTAAATTGACATATATTTAAGATACAAACTTGTCCCAACATGATAAAACCAAGTTCCAAATCTTTGTTTGCTTGACTTCTTCATTATTCACTCCTAGTTCATCATAAAAGATGTAACATTCTCAGCTCCTAATGGTTATGTATTGACCTATTTATTGTTTAAACAAGTTTATATGTGTATTCCATTGCAAAAGATATAGGATCTATCATGCTTCTTTGTAGGAGCCTTGAAGTAGCCTAAAATTTTAATGTAGGGACTTCTTTTGAAAAAAAATCTAAAGTTAGGCCCCAACCAGAAGTTGAAATTGAATGAATAAAAGTAACACCAATAGTTGAGAATGTTTATTTGCTTTGAAAGTTGTGATTTATGATAGGTGTGTGCACATTGGACTTATTGGGATTTCAAATAGGTCATAGGGGTGTGAAAATTGAGAAAAAATTCAAACTTTTCGAATTTTGAGTTTTTCTTCAAATTTTGTTATCCATCACTTTTGTTGGAAACTAACAACTGGTTTTTCAAGTACATATGGAACCTAAAGCTATGAAAAAATTAAGGTCGGTACCTTGTGAAGTTGGGCAGAGTCTATTGAGCCTAGTGGTTCAATGGAGGAGTACCCGAGGCAGTAATGTAGAGACAGTACAGTTGAGGTGACACATTGAGTTATGAGAGTACAGACACACTAGGTTGTTCAGATAGTTGCAGTCCGATCAAGGATGAAGTCAGAAAAGATGTCACCCCCACACAATCCTTCACGTAATGATGATGATGAGGAGAAGGTGGATACCAATTCTGAGTTTACTCCAAATATTGCTACTTAGGACCCCTGGTCTAAGGAGGGCTCCTGAGATTTATTCAAGGAGGTAGAGCAAGAGGAGAAATTAGTGATGCCCCAATTTGAGAAGGGTACCACTGCTTATTTATATCAAATAGATGTACCCTATTCTAAGGAGGGTAAATAGTAAGCTACCCACGATACATTAGTACAGTAAACTTGGAGACCCGCTCCCATATATACCATAGATACGCCTCTGAGAAGAGACATCTGAGGTAGTTTATGAAAGAGATGTAGGAGATATTTACTATTGAATATCGTGTTTGGAAGGCAGGTAGGCCTACAAGGTAAATTTATAAGGAGCATTAAATTAAACTATCAAAGATGTATCGAGCACCACAGTTACGAATGGCATTAAATAGATATCAGCTAGAGTGGATCACTAGACCATAGGGTGCTTACAACCCAACTATGGTGTAGGAATTTTATGCATCCTAAAGAGTTACCGTAGTCCTTTATATGTGCTAAAATCTAGGCTTGGTGAGATTTGTGAGGCATTCATAGCTTGATCATACACTGGTTAAAGGGATCAGAGTTTATATTTCGACAAAGACTATCTACAGAGTTATCCTTGGCATATATTACATTACTCCTACATCTACAAATAAGTGTGACCACAGACTAAGGGTCGCATATGATTGACATATCATGAGAGAGACTGAGTATTGATGAGAGATAGTTGAGATGGATAGGTAGGTAGCTAGTTATATTTCACCTTTGAGTGATACGACCCCATGGATTAAAGGGCATGGTATGATCAAGAAGGACGTATTAACATTTGAGTTTAAGTTTTGGTGGTTCCTGATCAAATACTGAATGATGCCTACTGCTTCAGATAGTATGTTAAAGTGGGAGGGAGCATCACTGGTTGCTTGTAAGATGGTTGGTTATGTTGTTGATTTTGTAGCCATCCTCAAGTATGAGTTACATGACATAGCATTTGAAGAGTTGACTAATTTGTCATTCCCTTGCCTGATTCAAAGGTTGTATGATAAGGCTGGTATGTTTGAGATACCGAGAGTAAATGAAAAGATACTTACAAAGATGATTGTGCAGAAAAAGAATCTGAAGGATTTGGCATGTCTAGGCCCTTCTAGGAGATTAAGAGAGCAGGGAGCAGTACCACGGGCCTAGAAGTTTCTGCAGAGCTTAAAGAGGCACATCAAGGTTATGTAGGTGTTAGTATTGATATAGAGATAGAGGAGTAGAGAGAGGCTCCAAACTCTAGTACGTAAGGTGAGGGGACACCAACTACTTCTTCTTCATCCCCAGCTTTGACCTCAAAGTTGGTAGGTGTATCTTCAGAGCCTGCTCACACATCCAGTGTAGCTCCTGCTACAGGTAAGATCACTATATCTAGCAAGTTTTTGTAGAGCTTAGTGGACAGCCAGAGGGCTGCCGATGCTAGTTTGAGTGTTGTTATGACGTAGATGGCTACCTTTTACGAGCAGATGAGATCAGGGATTAGGACTAGATTTTAGTATACAGAGGCTCGATGGTAGAAAACACAGAGAGTTGCACTATCTGAGCTATGTGCTGATTTCCAGACATGTCTCAGTGAGTTTGAGAGATGGTTAATAGCCCAATTCATAAAGAAAGATGCGCCAGATCTGGCCCAGATGAGGGAGGAGTTTGATATATTATGATCAGAGGTACGCTCTCTCACAAAGGGCTGTGTAGAATCTACTCCCTCAGTTATACCCCTATGGTCCATATATCACCTCCACACATATTGAGACAACTTGATTTCTTTGCGAAGGATTTTGAGGAGGTCCTAGCAGTTGAGGCCAAGAGAGGTCATATAGATGACTTGAAGGATCCTGATTTTCTATGTGATCGAGCTGTTAAAAGGGCTAGATATGATTCAATAGAGACTATATTCATCGATAGGTAGAGGCGTGCATCAATAGTAGTAGGTGCATCATCTAATAGTACAGTGCCACCAGCACCGCCTCCACCGCCTCCACCTGCTGATATGCCCCCATCTAGGGATACTCATGATTTGGGTGCCTAGTGTATCCCAGGTATGTTCTCACTTCTCTCCATTTTACTTTTCTTTAATGCATTGAGTATAATGCATAGTTTTTAGTTAGGGGTGGGCTTACCATGTCACCACAAGTTTTTGTTATTGTGCTTCTTTTTTTGTCAGTTGCAATATAGTTGTAGAACCAACGTGTCAAGGATAATTTAGTGTCCTATTGTGTTTTAGAACTGTGTGAATATTTATATGTGTGAACATTGTGGATTTTATTATGGTATTAGAATTAGGCACATGATAATCACTTGCTAACAATTGAATGAACCAGATAGGTAGTAGTTTGTAACATTGACTCTGTTCCATGTGTGTGAGATACTAATACCCTTTTATGTGTTGAATTCACAACTTACCTGGTTAGTCTTGCCTAGGTTAGGGATAGTCTGTTAGGACAGGATCATAGTTTTTTTTTTATTTTAGTCCACTTTTAACCTAAATGACCTTCCATAGGTAAATGATATCCCTTGATCCTAATTTTGAGCCTTATAAGCCTATTTTTCTTGTTTCACCATTCACCTTCCTATTTATATTACAATTAACATATTTTGGCCCTGATCCTCCTTGGATATTGTGCACCTTAACTCAAGAAAAATGCCTAAGTTGAGGGTGGCTATCATAGGGGTGCATAGTGTAGAGTAGGTATATAGAAGGGTGAAATAATAGAAAAATTTTGTAAGGATGGGTGTGGTAGAAAAAGAAAAGAAAAAGAGAAAAAGAAAAAAAGAAGAAAATTTGAGAATAGCAAAAAAAAAGTATAAGAAACCTGTAACGCCCTGAAAATTGAGTCCCGAGATGCCATACGGTGCTTAGGGTCACAAGTGACCCTAAGCTAACCCTTTCATAGGTATAACTCAAAAGCAGCTGATTTAAAACGTAATTCTAAGAGAATGTAGCTAAAAATATCTCAATACAGAATCTGTTCAATACAATATTTGAATTACAAGATGATAATTCTATTGACACATATACATATGCAAGAAGGAGAATGAATAAATCAACCACTACTACTGTTTATAAAGCCTTTACTAGTAGTGCCTGTACATAAATGGGTCATGACTCACAACCATCCCACTCAATATGGCCGACAGAAGAAGGTACAGTGTCTCTGAACTGAAACAACCAACACAAGACCTTGAACTATATGGACTCCTTTACCTGCTGACCAGATGCTGCAACTGAAAAGAATAGTAGATGGGGGTCAACACAAAGAGAATGTACTGAGTATGTGGGGGTGCATGCAACACTTTAACTAACATCATCGATTTCATGAAAACATGCATACAGACAATGATGACTCACTTGGCCTGAGTTATATCATATCATACTCTTCATACTTTCATTATAAATAGTTCAAATGGTAAAATCTCATAATCCATGTAAATTATCATAAATTATCATATCGTCAAAATTCATCATATGTAATCATAATTCATCATAATATCTTAACTCTTTGACTCAAATCTCGGAGTGACTCGGTAATTCAAGAAACATGACTTTTATGGATAGGGAAGTTTCCTATAACCGACAACCTCACATGAGCTACGTGAAATATCAACGTTTGAAACCTTCATTGGTGGGAGCGTCATACTCTTTGCCAGGGAGTACGACCTTAAAACTGCAATTATCACAATTATGCTCTCTGACCAATAATATCATCATCAAACAACCCAACGGTGGCGCATAGGTTTGGGGAAATATCAAATTTCCCTATCGGTGCTAAGTACTACTCCCCAACAAGCTCAAAACGGGTTAGGAGATCAACCATTACCATCGCAAGGGTCTATCATAAAGACCAAAACAAATATCTCAATTTATAATTCATCAACAATTTGAGGATTCCTAACCCCAACTTCGACTTAAAACATTTCAATCTTTTTCAACATCAACAAGGTATCAATGCATTGAACCATAACCGACTCGACATTTGAACAAGGATATGAAGACTTAATACGTAATATTTTCAATAATTCAACTCATCAAAATTATCCAAAAAAAAATACCAAAATTCATCTCAACATCTATATCAAAATCAATCTTTCTCATAGGCAAAATCATCTCGACTCTGCGAGTTCAAGGTCAATGTACTCAAATGATTATTTTTTCAATCCGACAATTAAATCATGACAACAGCTTTTGAAAAGCACTTGAGACCTTCAATTCATAATAAGAATACATATCCCGTAGTACAACTCAAATCACGACTTTTATCTCGAAAGCCTTTAGAAATATCAATTCATTGTAGTAGTATGTAATTCATAGCATAAATTCTCAAGTTAAGAAGTAGAGTAATGAAGTAATCATGTATATCCATATTGGAAAAAAAATTCAAAGTCTTATAAATCCTTTGTAAAGTAATTTGAGTGTATACCCATTTTTGAATATCATGAAATTTTAATAATAGAACTCAACCTTTTTAAATATCAAAATATAACAATTTATCAAGTCATGACAACATCAATATTTTTGAGAAAATATCAAGACTCATGGTAACATCTCAAATATCTCAATATGCTCAATGATTCAATTTTGTCATAAAGAAGCTTTAAGCTTATCATAAATCTCAAAATCTTTCCAAAATACCATTTCAACATATATCTCAAAATCATTCAAAATAAAAATATGAAATTTACAATTATAGATATCAAGACATCTCATGTCTCAAATATATATTCAATAATTCAAATCGTCATTGGGAAGCATAAAGCTTGACACATATCTCAAAATATTATTCCAAAATACCATCTCGACATACGTCCCAAAATCATTCAAAATACCACCTCGTGGTAAAAGTGTGTAATTCGCAATGATAATTATTAAATCATTTTATGAAAACATTGAGATAATCATATAAATCAAAGTTTATTCATTCAACCATCATAATCTCATAATCGAATTATTTAGATATACTCTCACTTGCAAAATCATGTAAAACCATAATAAAATTAAAGCTTTGGGCACAAAAACGGAAGATTGCTCTTGTTTAAAACCTCACATACCTTGAAATTGACTTCTTCATTACGGAATCTTGTTCAGACAAATAATGGGTGCTCCTCGAAGGTCTTGAAATAAGGAATTCGTTTATCGGATTAATTTTGGATTTCTACGGTGAAATTGAAAGGTATTTGAAGGTGAAATTTGGCTAGAGTTTCATTATCCCAAATGTTTCATGGAGAAAATGAATTTTGAAGGTTTAATTATGGATTAAATGGATAAATTTTCATCCAAGAGGGGGGTGTGAAATGACCAAATTGCCCTTAAAAAATAAATAATGTCAAATTTGTCCTTTGGTGGACTATTTTGATAGGCTGAAATAGATCGACCATAACGTTTTACTTCAACAGCCAAATTGGATGAAACCGATTTAATTAGAAAGAGGACTCTTAGAGATTTCAGTTGATATATAGTAGCTCACCCAGATCATTATGTACAAGGAGTTATGCTCGTTTGAAGTTCCTGCAAGTTTTGCTGTTCACAGTTCGATCGGAATGGTCGTAGTTCGATCGGAATGGTCGTAGTTCGATCGGAATAGTCGTAACTCATCGTTCGAGTGTCCATTTTTGATGATCTACATATTATTGTAAATCTTATTCAATACTCTAAGCAATGGTAGGTCAACGTCTTAGAAATACTACACAGAAAATTTATGGATCGCTCTAAAGCACAGAACTCGATACGTTTCTCACGAAATCTTTACGAAGAAAATTTTTTGAGGTATTACATTATCTCCCTCTTGGAAACATTCGTCCTCGAATGTCTCTTGATAGGATAAAAGCACTGATCAACTGACCTTCTTAAGGGACGTGAACATCTGAGACATATCGGCACGATTGGAATTACAGTTTCCTAGTCCTCATACTGAACATGCATATCTGACGCATAAATATCTAGCTGAACTGACTCTGGAATATATGAATGCGTATGTAACAATAGCCAATTCAAGGCTTGTAATGAGAACTTGAGCATGAACTAGATGTGTTTAAAACACGGAAGCTTTAAGAAGTCATGGGGTATCTCCCCCTTGGGACTCTATGTTCCTCTACAACACTTATTTCACAGGGTCACTAAGACTGTGCACGGGGCAACTATGAATTAGCTCATATGCATGACGTACGAATAGAGGTATACTCGTAACTACTGAGATGCTCCATATGGAAATGATTTCATTCCTAAGATCCTTGGATAACATAATGAAATGATAAATGAGAAGGTACACTATACGATTCTGATTGACTGAGCTGGAATACTTGGAAAACAAAGATCGTTTAGTAGAAGTTTACGAATTGAAGCATAACTAGCTTCCAGAATCTGAAACATGTACACCACAATCCCTCAAGATAACCACTTAAAACTTCAACTAACCACAATATACATGAAAGCTTAATCTCAATCTTACTTCACATTACTACTTAGCTCAAAATAAGCATACACCATCTAGAGCTTCAATGCTTTCAGCTCAACTTTAGAATTTCAATCTTAGAGTCTAACGCTCAACTTAAATTTTTCTCATCCTTAACGGACCACACTACCTCTGTCATCGCTTATTAAAATCATGATTGTAAACTTATATTTCTAAACCATAAGAATTAAAATCACATCTAAGAAGCTCAACCATTACAGTCATAAACTAATCCTCGAAATTAAAGTAGTCCCATAATATCTTGGGTGAACTTTCTCATCATAGACACAACATCAAACTTAATCACGAATCAACCAAACTTAGGCTCTTATATGCACTATTCAAGCCTACTAGATCACTTCCTAACAACTAATACCATTAATCAAGAAATCATCACAGTCACCTTCACGATCACCAATCATTCAAACTTAACTTTTAGCACACAATGTAACTTAAAACTTTTTGCATGAAATTTCCACTTAGAAACTATAAAACAATCCTCAACAAATGCTAGCCCATTTAAACTTCATAACAATAATAATTGGTCATAATTATATAGCTTATCTTATTCACAATCCATTAACACATCCTTCTTTCACCCGTCATTACTATCTATCCTTCATACACAACTTAACTTAGTTCATAGCTCTCTACGCCTTAACTTAACTTCCTCTTGCAACCCAGCAATGGCATAATTTGACAACACTCACCCACCGAGTACTTCCATTACTAAACTATACTCTCTGGCATACAAATACCGTCAACACCCATTTCATACCTCGAACAAACTACATCACAAAATTGACACACAAGGATATATCACTCCCTATTAACCCTAAATGTATGCGAAAATAGATTCCACTATACTTATGCTCAACAAATTACACTTAACATCCTTCTTACTACTATACCTCCAAATCTCACATTTTCAGCCAGGATAAGGAACAAGATGAACTACAAGTTGCTACTGGATCAAAATAGGTCACACATGGCTCCACTAGGCTTTGAATATAAGTTTTGAAAAAAAGTTTGAGATGAATAACAAAACAGCTGTGCTAGTGAATCGAAAGAGCCCCACACGACTTCACTAGACTTACATTTTTTTTTCAACAGCATGATGATAGCAAGATTACGGGAGATAGGAACTTGGCATACCATATTCGATGATCAAGGAGTACGCATCCACTCAATCTTAGCTGAACAAATTATAAAGAAGAGGATATAACATGAAACTTCAGGAACTTATAACACACAGGGAGGCTCTTTTAAAGCCACTTTTATGAGACTTCTGAAATATTTCACTAATTAGTATGAAAACATTATCAGGGAAAGAACTGGGACTTGCTGCTCATACTATCTCAAGAATAGCACATAGATAGAAAAGTACAAACTGTCACTTATAGATCCTGAAAAGAAATTTGGTAGCTTATCTGGTTTAAACTTATTACACGATTCAAGACTTGAAAGAACATAAACCTTTCCTAAATGCCTTATAGCCTCTCGAATAAAAGTACAGACAACTCCGTACCGTTCCGCAAGACTCTACTTGACACGGCTTCATAGACACCCTAGGACACTTGAGCTCTGTGCTTTGATACCAAGTTTGTAACGCCCCGAAAATCGAGTCCCGAGATGCCACACGTTGCTTAGAGTCACAAGTGACCCCAAGCTAACCCTTTCATAGGTATAACTCAAAAGCAGCTGATTTAAAACATAATTCTAATAGAATGAAGCTGAAAATATCTCAATACAAAATCTGTTCAATACAGTATTGGAATTACAAGATGACAATTCTACTAACACATATACATATACAAAAAGGAGACTGAATACATCAACCACTACTAATGTCTATGAAGCCTGTACTAGTATTTCCTGTACATAAACAAGTCATGACTCCCAACCATCCCACCCAATATGGCCGACAGAAGAAGGTACAGTGTCTCTAAACTGAAATAACCAATACAAGACCGTGAACTATAAGGACTCCTTTACCTATTGACCAAATACTGCAACTAAATAGAATAGTAGATGGGGGTCAACACAAAGAGAATGTACTGAGTATGTGGGGGTGCATGCAATACTTTAAATAACATCATCAATTTCATGAAAACATGCATACAGACAATGATGACTCACTTGGCTTGAGTTATATCAAATCATACTCTTCATACTTTCATAATAAATAGTTCAAATGGTAAAATCTCATAATCCATGTAAATCATCAAAAATCATAAATTATGATATATCATCATAAATTATCATATCGTAAAAATTCATCATAGGTAATCATAATTCATCATAATATCTCAACTCTTTGACTCAAATCTCGGAGTGACTCGGTAATTCAAGAAACATGACTTTTATGGATAGGGGAGTTTCCTATAACCGACAACTCCACATGAGCTACGTGGAATACCAACGTTCGAAACCTCCGTTGGTGGGAGCGTCATACTCTTTGCCAGGGAGTACGACCTTAAAACTGTAATAATCACAATCGGGCTCTCTGGCCAATAATATCATTATCAAACAACCCTACGGTGGCACATAGGTTTGGGGAAATACCAAATTTCTCTCTCGATTCTAAGTACTACTCCCCGACAAGCTCATAACGCGTTATTAGATCCACCATCATCATCATAAGGGTCTATCATAAAGACCAAAACAAATATCTCAATTTATAATTCATCAACAATTTGTGGATTCCTAACCCCAACTTCGACTTAAAATATTTCAATCTTTTTCAACATCAACAAGGTATCAATGCATTGAACCATAATCGACTCGACATTTGAACAAGGATATGAAGACTCAATACGTAATATTTTCAATAATTCAACTCATCAAAATTATCCAGAAAAAAATACCAAAATTTATCTCAACATCTATATCAAAATCAATCTTTCTCATAGTCAAAATCATCTCGACTCTGCGAGTTCAAGGTCAATGTACTCAAATGATTATTTTTTCAATCCGACAATTAAATCATGACAACAGCTTTTGAAAAGCACTTGAGACCTTCAATTCATAATAAGAATACATATCCCGTAGTACAACTCAAATCACGACTTTTATCTCGAAAGCCTTTAGAAATATCAATTCATTATAGTAGTATGCAATTCATAGCATAAATTCTCAATTTAAGAAGTAGAGTAATGAAGTAATCATGCATATCTATATTGAAAAAAAAATTCAAAGTCTTATAAATCCTTCATAATGTAATTTGAGTATATAGCCATTTCGAATATTATGAAATTTTAATAATAGAACTCAACCTTTTTAAATGTCAAAATGTAACAATTTATCAAGTCATGACAACATCAATATTTTTGAGAAAATATCAAGACTCATGGTAACATCTCAGATGTTATATCTCAATATGCTCAATGATTCAATTCGTCATAAAGAAGCTTTAAGCTTATCATAAATCTCAAAATCATTCAAAAATACCATTTCAACATATATCTCGAAATCATTCAAAATAAAAATATGAAATTTACAATTATAGATATCAAGACATCTCATGTCTCAAATATATATTCAATAAGTC
Organism: Capsicum annuum; assembly: GCF_002878395.1. Lineage (NCBI taxonomy): Eukaryota > Viridiplantae > Streptophyta > Magnoliopsida > Solanales > Solanaceae > Capsicum > Capsicum annuum. Next base: position 143,485,733 of record NC_061115.1, on the reverse strand, counting down.
AAATCGTCATTGGGAAGCATAAAGCTTGACACATATCTCAAAATATTATTCCAAAATACCATCTCGACATACATCCCAAAATCATTCAAAATACCACCTCATGGTAAAAGTGTGTAATTCGCAATGATAATTATTAAATCATATCAAGAAAACATTGATATAATCATATAAATCAAAGTTTATTCATTCAACCAACATAATCTCATAATCGAATTATTTAGACATAATCTCACTTGCAAAATCATGTAAAACCATAATAAAATTAAAGTTTTGGGCATAAGAACAGAAGATTGCTCTTGTTCAAAACCCCACATACCTTGAAATTGAATTCTTGATTATGGAATCCTGTTCGGACAAATAATGGGTGCTCCTCGAAGGTCTTGAAATGAGGAGTTCATTTATCAGATTAATTTTGGATTTCTACGGTGAAATTGAAAGGTATTTGAAGGTGAAATTTGACTAGGGTTTCATTATCGCAAATTTTTCATGGAGAAAATGAATTTTGAAGGTTCATTTATGGATTAAATGGACAAATTTTAGTCCAAGAAGGCGGTGTGAAATGACCAAATTGCCCTTAAAAATAAATAATTTCAAATATGTCCTTTGATGGACTATTTTGATAGGCTGAAGTAGATCGACCATAACATTTTACTTCAACTTCCAAATTGGATGAAACCAATTTAATTAGAAAGAGGACTCTTAGATCTTTCCGTTGATATATAGTAGCTCACCCAGATCATTATGTACAAGGAGTTATGGTTGTTTGAAGTTGACCCTGAAATTCACCTGGCTGCAGAAATTTTTAATTTTCTACACGTTTTACTGTTCACAGTTCGATTGAAATGATCGTAGTTCAATCGGAATGGTCGTAACTCTTCGCTCAAGTGTCCATTTTTGATGATCTACATATTTTTGGAAAGCTTATTCAATACTCTACGCAATGGTAGGTCAACGTCTTAGAAATATTACATAAAAAATTATGGATTGCTCTAAAGCGCAGAACTCGATACGTTTCTTACTAAATCTTTACGAAGAAAATTTTTTGGAGTATTACAAAACCACACCCAACCTAAATGTGCAATAAAGAATAAAAAGAAAGAAATAAGGGTGGAATAAAAGAAAATTGGCTAGTAAGTGAGACCCCAAGGTTAGTGTAGTGCCAAGGAGGCTTAGTCACTTGATATGTCCATATGTACCAAACCATCCCCCAAGCCTACATTACAAGCCAGGAAAAGTCCTATAGTAATCCTAAATTGAAAATCTGAAAGCTAAGGTAAAGAAAATAAGGGCAAGCCTATGTTATTTGTTGCATATTGATTGGAATTTCTCTTTTGAGTATGAGTGTCTCTTGACCGTCCCTGTATTGACATGCATTATTTTATATGAGTGAGTGGGACATCTTTGGTGTGAGGGCACTTGAGTCACATTGTCATACGTTGATCCCATTGTGTCACATTGTTGTTCTTCATGTTCATACATAATTTGTTTTGAAAACTAAGATAGGAAAGGGATGTTGTAATTTGAGTTTAAAGTGTTGACTACCTGCCTTAAATATGTTAGATTCTCTAAGTTAAGCGTCATCTATTTTTGTATTTTATTGCTTGAGGACATGAAAATATTCTAAGTTGAGGGTGTTGATGTACTATAGAAATATAACACTTTCAAAGCTTAAAACGAGGGAAATAACCAAGTTTATAAGGTTATTTTGTAATATATGATGTGTTTTGGGTATATTTTGTAGGAAATCATGTTTTGGATGATAAGTTCATGAAAAAGGTGAAAAGGGTGTTTTGGCTACTTTTTGTAATAATTATGGATGTTTGGGACATTTTTTGGCTTGTTCGTGATCAAAGCATGTTTGAGAATTGAAGAAGAGCTGAAAAGATGACTCCTGGCACTTACTAAGTCAACATATAGACGACATGTAGGGCCTACAGACCATTAGTAGGCAAAGCAAGTGCTAGAGGTCCAAAATCCCAAGAGCTGACTTGTAAGATTTTTTCAATCAGTACCTGCGCCTTGTACCGGCGCTCACCCTACTGACCGTAAGTACTACCTATGCCCAGGGTAAGTATAGATCATATGTGGACACCGACCCTATTTTCACCTATTTCATTCGGGATTAGGGTTTCATCATGTACTATAAATACCCTTTATGTGTTTTTAGTAGGTGTGATGTTCTTTTGATACTCACAAACTTATTTTGATTCCAAGATTCGATTTTGGTTTTAGGATTCTCTTGTATTGACTTCAATTGATTAATTCACTTATGGTTGTGGGTTTTTATATTTCTTATCATTGTGATTTCATCAATGCTTTTGATTATGAATATGATTGATTTCTTCACAAGCATAAGCGGCTAAAACCCATAGCAAAGGTTGTGGAAACCCAAGAGAATTAAAGAAGTAGGGGAGGTATTGTTGTTCTGAACTAATGCCCATGAATGCATTGCCTTATCATCATTATAATAGTTTTCTTAATGGGTTCACATGTTATGATCCTTCCTAGATATTACTAGTTACTCCGAAAGATGAGTAGTGACTATGAAAAGATAGAGATAATAGTAATCTGGAGTTTAACTGTCGATCCATGCTTCTAGATTTTATATTAATAAGATGGTTATATTTCATCTAATAACTAGAGACTCAAAAGATAATAGTTAACCGTGATCAAGATAAGGGTTAGTAAGGCGACATCCTAAGACTCAAAAGGTAAAGGGTGAAATCTTTCTACTCGTCCAAAAGACTGCAGAAGGTACATAACTTATAGATTCTGCATGCAAAGTATCGGGTTATTTAAAAAATCACGATAAGCCTATGGAGTTAAAAAGCCAGGGGAACACAAATGTAATACCCCCGAACTTTTCCTTAAGTTTGATTTCGTCTCTAGAAGGCTAAGGAATGACTTTCTGAGTGTGTAATATTTAAACCATATAGAATTTCTCTAATTTTGAATTTTTATCATGTTTAATTATCTTTCCAATGATATAAGATCCGCCCAAATCCGATAACTAGTCGTAAAACAACATCGTTTTAGTGCTTGGCGCATAGCAGAGAGGGTCTATTTGACAATTATCGAATTCCAGTAGCTTAGCACGATTGTGGTATATCGGGTTGAATTTCCAGGTCCCATCCAGTGGGTAATACGATAGATCCTCATCGCGGTGACCCCAAGAATCCCATTTGTCAATTTCCAGTGAGCCACCGCGATAGTGGCACGTTGAGGTGGCCCATAAAATTGGGTTTTCCTATTTAATTTTTTCAGCTTCATTCAGGAGTTAAAAAGGGCACTTTGGACTTTTTCCAAGCCTCTTAAACCGTACAAACACCAAATTGAAGTCATTTCAAAGCATTCTACTAGGTTTTTCTTAAGTTTTCTCTTAACAAAAACCCTAAGTACCCAGAACCTCTTCCAAGAATCTCAAGAATCCACCATAGCTTTCACAAATTGAGTTGGTATTCAAGGTTCCCAATTCAAGGGATTCAAGAAACCTTATCCAAAAGTACGAGAAAGAGTCTCAAGAAAACTTATTCACTAAAGTTCATAATTCGAGGTATGTGGGGTTTGAACAAGAACACTTCTTTCATTTTTGTGCCCAAAGTTTTGGTTTTTCTTAAAAGATTTTAATGTTTCAAGATGAATTATGCCTAAATTGCTATATTTCAAGTATATGAGATTATGGATTTGTTCAACTCTTGAATTATATGATACTACACCTATTTCATGATTAGATTTGAGAATTAATGTTATGAATTGCATATTCCTTCCATGATTAATTTTTGGAATACTCTTAAGGTTTAATACATGATTTACCCTCTATTTTGAATTGAGATTTCTTGAATATGTATACATGTTTTAAGGTCCAAGAATGAATTTTGATATATTCTATAGTATTTCAAGAATGGTATTGATATCTCCATATCATTGAAGTTTCAAAGCTTGATAAAGACAGTCTACCAAAGTTTAAAGAAAAGAGTTGATTTTGATCCTAAGTTAAGAAAAGAATCCACATCTTGTGATTTAATTTAAAGGGAAGCATATTGGCTCCCATTTCATAATGTTGAAGTGTATAAGGTGGATTCTCCTAAAAGTTATGAGCTAGTATGAGAGTAGTACTTAGCACCGAGTTGGGCTTAATTTCGAGGTCTCATGCCCCAGAACTATGAGTCACCATAGGATTTGATTTACCCCAAGTGGGTTAAGCAAGTGATCAGTAAAAGTAAAGGTTCTACTCCGGTGGCAAGGATAGAACAGCTCTTTCCAACTTGGGCAATACGTTAGACTCCATGTAGCTCATATGGTTTATGTCGGTTAGAAGAAAATCCAAGGTTTCCTAGAGTCTCAAGTCTTAAAGTTCTTAAGGTTTTAGGTCCTTGAGTTTCAAAGAAGTTTCTTATTTTCAAAAGACTAAAGTGTACGTTCTAAAAGCTGTTGTTTTAAGAGTTCAACTAGTTTACAAGCTTAAGATCAAAGAAAGAATACAGATTTAGAACAAAGTGTTATTGCTCACATGTTTTATACTACATGTTTCATTATTCATGATTTATGAGAGTTTTATTCAAGCTATGTGAGTCATCTACAATGCCATGTATGTTTTATATAAAGATTTATTATATTGATATTTAGCTGCATACACCCCCATATACTCAGTACATTCCTAAGTGATAATCCACATCTACGTCTGCGTGCTACATTATCTTATAATGTAGGTTCAGGTAATCAGTCCCAGCAGCGTCAGTGATCTTGAGTGCCTTTATCTATATCTCTACTGTGGTTAGTCCTCATGGTTCAAGGACCTATATCCAGATACTTCAGTATTTTTAGTAGTTGTTCTACTGCTTTCAATTCAGTTCGAGTCAATTGGGGACCTGTCCCAATGGCTCTCTAGTTTGTTGAGTAGTAGAGGCTTTGTCAGACTAGATGGTCAGTATGTTTAGATTTGCAGTATTTTGTTACCTTTATAGTACTCATTCGGATTTTAGTTAGACATGATATGACATGACTCCTTATTTTTCTCTCATTATCTTTAAATAAGCTTTATGCTAAGTAGCACGCTCAAAGGGGTTAGCTTGGGGCTACTTGTAGCCTCAAGCACCATATGATGCTCGGGGATAGGATTTTAGGCCATTACAAACTTGGTATCTGAGCCTAAGTTGTAAGGAGTCCTGGGGAATCTGACAAGCCGCGTTAAGTAGAGTCTTGATCATCAAGTGTGTAGCGCTCCACATTTATGAGCAAGAGGCTACAAGATGTTTTAGGAAAAAGTCATCTCTTTTTTTCAGAATCTATCATGCTTACAATTGTCTCTCTCAGCTATTGACTCGTGCTCTGTTACTTTAAAAAATGCCTCCCCGAAGAGCGAATGTCCGCAGAAATAGTATCGAACAACCCCAGCCTGTTGATCCCATGAATGAGATCGTGTCTAATGCTAATTTTTGAGCATCCTTTCATGTATTAACCTAAGCAGTTATCGCAAATTTTTAGGCCAGTAACCAGGCTGTAGTTCTGCCTCAGTAAGGAGGTAATTTAGCCGTTGCTAGGATCCGTGATTTCATGAGGATGAACCCGCCAGAGTTTTATGGGTTGAAGGCAAGTGAGGACCCATAGTTGTATCTCGAGGAGGTAAGGAAGATCACCCAAGTGATGCATATCTCAGAGAAAGAAAGTGTTGAGCTGGCATTTTACAGGTTAAAGGACATTTCTTATGAATGGGTTGTTGGTTGGAAGAAAAATTGAGGGGGAGATACAATCCCTACTACTTGGCAGGTGTTCTAAGATGCATTCTTGGACAAGTTCTTACCACTTGAGATGAGGGAATCAAAGATAGAGGAATTTATGAACTCGAGGCAAGGCTCCATGACTGTTAAGGAGTATTGCCTTAAGTTCAACCAGTTAGCCAAATATGCTCCTGATTGGATTTCTGAAACCCAAGCTAGTATGAGTAAGTTTGTGACTGAAGTATATGGACTGGTGTTGAAAGAGTTTAGGACTGCTATTCTCAACAGGGACATGGATCTTGCTAGGCTGATGATTCATGTCCAGTAAATAGAGGCAGACAAGATAAGGAAAAGCAATAAAGTGAGGGGAAACAAGAGGGATAGATCTGAGCAGCATGAGTATAGTCAGGGTAGATCCCATAGAGGGAGCCATCCATAGTTTCAGAGTCGTTCATCTATGCCAGCACCTTTATCAGCTAGTGCTCTCGCACCCAGAAATAGGCAGGAGAAAGGGAATAAGCCTTCAATGTCCAAGTCCAAAAATAGTGTAAGTAACAGGCCTAATTATTCTCCCTATGCTAAGTGTGGTGGAACCCATCCAAACGAGTGTTTAGATGAACAGAGGGGTTGTTTTGGTTGTGGAAAGTTGGACCACAGACTTAGAGAGTGTCTGTATGCGAGGCAAGAGGACAGAGATGTGCGACCTTAGACTCAGGCTTATAGTGCCCCAGTTTCTTTAGCCCGTCCAGCTCCTCCTCAAGGAGTTTCTTCTAATACTGCTGGCGGTCAGCGCCAGAATAGGTTCTATGCCTTACCATCCCGTCAGGAGTAGGATGATTCTCCTGACGTTATTACTGGTATGTTCTGCATCTTTTACTTTGATGTCTATGTATTGTTGGACCTCGGGTCAAGTTTCTCTTATGTGACCCTGCTTGTAGCTATGAGTTTTGAAATGAGTCCCAAAAAGATTCTTGGGCTTTTCCTAGTTTCTACTCCAGTAAGGGAGTCATTTGTTGCTAAGCAAGTGTATAAAGATTGCCCTGTTACTATTCTTCATAGAGTCATATTTGCTGATTTGATAGAGTTGGATATGGTGGATTTTGACATTATTCTAGGTATGGACTGGCTTCACTCTTGTTATGTATCAATAGACTGTCGTACCCATGTAGTTAAGTTTAAGTTTCTTGATGAACCAGTTTTTGAGTTTTCTGGGAGTTCAGTATCTCCCAAGATTCATTTCATCTCCTATCTCAAAGCCAGAAAGCTTATATCTAAAGGTTGCATCTATCACTAGTTAGAGTTAAAGACACCAAGTCTGAGGCTCCAACCATTTAGTCAACCAACATTGCTAATGAGTTTCCTGATGTTTTATCAGAAAATCTCCCAGAGGTACCTCCCACTAGAGAGATAGAATTAGAGATTGACTTTTTTCCCTACACTCAGCCTATTTCTATGCCTTCTTACTGTATGGAACCTACAGAGCTTAAGAAGTTGAAAGAGCAACTCAAAGATATTTTAGACAAAGGTTTTATAAGGCCTAGTATGTCACCTTGGGGTGCACCTATTCTATTAGTGAGAAAGAAAGATGGTTATTTGCGTATGTGCATTGACTATCATCAGCTTAATAAGGTCACAGCCAAGAATAAGTATCCTCTTTCAAGAATTGATGAACTATTTGATTAGTTGCAAGGTGCAAGTTATTTATTAAAGATAGACCTTAGATTCGGCTATCATTAACCTAAAGTAAGGGAGTGTGATATCCCAAAGACGGCCTTTCAAACCCGTTATGGTCACTTTGAGTTTGTAGTCATGTCTTTCAGGCTAACTAATACTCCAGCAGCCTTCATAGACCTCATGAATCGAGTACTCAAATAGTATCTTGATATATTTTCATTGTTTTAATAGATTATATTCTTGTGTATTCCTGTAGTGAGGATGACCATGCAGATTATCTTAGAATTATCCTGGAAACTCTTAGAGATCATCAATTGTTTGCCAAATTCAGCAAGTGTGAATTTTGGCTAAGTTCAGTAGCTTTTTTGGGTCATATTATTTCAACCGAAGGCATTAGAGTTGATCCCCGAAAGACAGAAGCCGTAAGAAATTGGTCTAGACCTATCTCTCCGTCAGACATTAGGAGTTTCTTCGGTAAAGCTGTCTACTACCGCCATTTTGTTGAAGGTTTCCCTTCTATTTCATCCCCCATGATCCGTTTGACCTAAAAGAAAGTTAAGTTCCTTTGGTCAGATTCCTATGAGAAGAGTTTTCAGGAGTTGAAGACTTAACTCACCTTAGCCCCTGTGTTGACTTTGTCTGATGGTACGGATGGTTTTGTGGTGTATTGTGATGCCTCTAGAGTTAGTTTGGGTTGTGTGTTGATATAGAGAGGTAAGGTTATATCGTATGCCTCTAGATAGTTGAAGCCACATGAAAATAACTACCTAACCCATGATCTTGAATTAGTTGTTATGGTTTTTGCTTTGAAAATTTGGAAACACTATCTGTATGGTGTTCATGTTGATGTGTTTACGGACAACAAAAGGTTGCAGTATCTATTTTCTTAGAGGGAGTTGAATCTTCACCAGAGGAGATGGTTAGAGTTGCTAAAAAATTATGATATGAGTGTGCTGTATCACCCGAGCAAGGCCAATGTAGTGGCAGATGTCCTTAGCAGGTTGTCTATGGGTACTTTTTCTCAGGTAGAGAAGGGTAAGGAAGAGTTAGCTTATGATATGCATCGTTTGGATAGATTGGGCATTAGGTTTCTTGATTCCGCTGAGGGGAGTATTTTAGTGTAGAGTAGCTCCGAATCCTCTTTGATTTCAGAAGTGAAGGAGAAGCAAGACTCAGATTCTAGTTTGGTCAGACTGAAGGAGTTAGTTAAGGACCAAAAGATAGAGGTTTTCTCCCAAGGGGAAGAAGTTGTATTGCGATTGCAAGGTAGATTATGTGTTCCTTTTGTTGATGATCTGAGATAAAGGATCATGGCAGAGACGCATGGCGCACGGTATTCTATTCATCTTGGTGCTAAAAAAATATACCGCGACTTGCGGGAAATAAATTGGTGGAGTGGTATATAACTGAGTTTGTAGCTAAGTGTGCAACTTTCCAATAGGTCAAAGTAAAGCACCAGAGACCTGGCGGTTTGATGCAAGAGTTTAGTATGCCCATTTAGAAGTGGGAAGAGATAAATATCGATTTTGTGACTGGTTTACCTCTCTCCTGATGCCATCATAATTCTATTTGGGTTGTTATAGACAGGCTGAGTAAGTCAGTGCATTTCTTACCTTAGCATATATCTTATACTACTGAGGATTATCCTAGACTGTATATTTGGGAGTTAGTCAGGTTGTATGGAGTTCCCTTGTCTATAATCTCAAATAGGGGTACTCAGTTTACTTCTCAATTTTGGAGGGAGTTCCAGAAGGGTCTTGGTACCCAAGTTCGTTTGAGTTCTGCTTTGCATCTACAGACAGATGATCAGGTTGAGAGGACCATCCAAACTTTGGAGGATATGCTGAGAGCATATGCCCTTGAGTACAATGGTAGTTGGGATGAGCATTTACCATTGATTGAGTTTGAGTATAACAATAGTTACCATGCTAGCATCAAGAGGGAACCATTTGGGGCTTTGTATGGTAGAAGATGTAGATCACCCATAGGTTGGTTTGAAGTGTGTGAGGCTACTTTGATTGGACTTGATGCAGTGTTTGAGGCTATGGAGAAGGTGACGTTGATTAGAGAAAGGTTGAAGACAACCTAGATTCGTCAGAAGTCATATGCAGATATAAGAAGAACTGACCTTGAGTTTGAAGTTAATAAAGTTATTGACTTGGTGTATCTGAAAATCTCAGCCATGAAAGGATTGAAAAAGTTAGGAAAGAAGGGTAAGCTTAGTCCCCTGTATGTTGTCCCTTATAGAATCCTAAGTCGTGTGGGGAGAGTAGCCTATGAGCTTGAGTTGCCGCAGAGTTGTTAGTTGTGCATCCTATCTTTCATGTCTCCATACTAAAGAAGCACATTGGTGATTCCATTGTTGTGGATCCTTCAGAGAGCCCAGATATCCTGGCTAGCCTTTCGTTTGAAGAGATTCTAGTTGAGATTCAAGATCACCAAATCCGTAGACTGGAGAATAAAGAGGTTCCCTTGGTCAAAGTGTTGTGGCAAAACCAGTCAGTTGAGGGCGCTTCTTAGGGAGTCAAGTTAGATATGAGATCCAAGTACCCGTACCTATCCTCCGCAGGTTCAGATTAAGCTGAAGGTATCATTCTTCCTTAATTCATCCCCTTTCTAATCAAAGTTGCATTTATATAGCTATTCTTAATGTGAGTTCATTCATTCTCCAAAGTATTCAAGAGTTTAGAATGATAGAGAGTCCATTTAGAAAGTTGCTTCAGCTATGCATACCTAGTTTCCTCCATAATCTTATCTTGAAGAGCGTCATTTGAGGAAGAATATTCCCAAGGGGGAGATATTGTAATACCCCCAAACTTTTCCTTAAGTTTAATTTCATCTCTAAAAGGATAAGGAATGACTTCCTAAGTGTGTAAATTTTAAATCATATAGAATTTCTCTAATTTTGACTTCTTATTGTGTGGTAAATTTAATTAGCTTTCCAACGATATAAGATCCACCCAAATTCGATAACCGGGCAAGAAGTTATGGCAAATTTAAGTCCTAGTCATAAAACGTCATTTTAGTGCTTGGCGCGTCGCGAAGAGGGTCTATTTAACAATTGTAAAATTCCAGTAGCCTAGCGTGATAGTAGCGCATCGAGGTGTCCCATAAAATTCCAATTCCCAACAAGTGGGACAAAGTGATGGCTCCGCATCGCAGTGACCCCAAGAATCCCATTTGTCAATTTCCAGTGAGCCACCACGATAGTGGCGCGTTGCGGTGGCCCATAAAATTGGGTTTTCCTATTTAATTTTTTCAGCTTCATTCAGGAGTTAAAAAGGGCACTTTGGACTTTTTCCAAGCCTCTTAAACTGTACAAACACCAAATTAAAGTCATTTAAAAGCATTCTATTAGGTTTTTCTCAAGTTTTCTCTCAACAAAAACCCTAAGTACCCAGAACCTCTTCCAAGAATCTCAAGAATCCACCATAGCTTTCACAAATTGAGTTGGTATTCAAGGTTCCCAATTCAAGGGATTTAAGAACCCTTATCCAAAAGTATGAGAAAGAGTCTCAAGCAAATTTATTCACTAAAGTTCATAATTCGAGGTATGTGGGGTTTGAACAGGAACACTTCTTTCATTCTTGTGCCCAAAGTTTTGGTTTTTCTTAAAAGATTTTAATGTTTCAAGATGAATTACGCCTAAATGGCTATATTTCAAGTATATGAGATTATGGATTTGTTCAAGTCTTGAATTATATGATACTACACCTATTTTATGATTTGAATTGAGAATTAATATTATGAATTGCATATTCCTTCCATGATTGATGTTTGGAATACTCTTAAGGTTGAAGTCATGTAGTACCTTCTATTTTGAATTGAGTTTCTTGAATATGTATACAGGTTTTAAGGTCCAAGAATGAATTTTGATATATTATGTAGCATTTCAAGAATTGTATTGATATCTCCGTATCATTGAAGTTTCAAAGCTTGTTACAAATAGTCTACCAAAGTTTAAAGAAAAGGGCTGATTTTGATCCTAAGTTAAGAAAGGAATCCACATCTTGTGATTTACGTTAAAGGGAAGTATATTGGCTTCCATTTCATAATGTTGAATTGTATAAGGTGGATTATTCTACAAGTTCTGAGCCTAGTATGGGAGTAGTACTTAGCACCGAGTTGGGCTTGATTCCGAGGTCTCATGCCCCATAACTACGAGCCACCGTAGAATTTGTTTACCCCAAGTGGGTTAAGCTAGTGATCACTAAATTTAAAGGTTCTACTCTGATGGCAAGGATAGAATAGCTCTACCCAACGTGGCCAAGACGTTAAACTCCATGTAGCTCATATGTTTTAAGTCGGTTAGAAGAAACTCCCAAGTTTCCTAGAGTCTCAAGTCTTATAGTTCTTGAGGTTTTAAGTCCTTGAGTTTCAAAGAAGTTCCTTGTTTTCAAAAGACTAAAGTTTATTCTCTAAAAGTTGTTGTTTTAAGAGTTCAACTAGTTTACAAGCTTGAGATCCAAGAAAGAATACAGATTTAGAACAAAGAGTTATGGCTCACGTGTTTTATACTACATGTTTCATTACTCATGATTTATGAGAGGTTTATTCAAGCTATGTGAGTCATCTACAGTGCCATGTATATTTTCTATAAAGACTTATTGTATTGATATTTAGCTGCATACACCCTCATATACTCAGTACATTCCCAAGTTCTAATCCTTATATACTTATGTTTGCTACATTATCTCATAATATAGGTTCACGTGCTCAGTCCCAGCAGCGTCAGTGATCCCGAGTACCTTTATCTATATCTCCACTATGGTGAGTCCTCATGGTTCGAGGACCTATATCTAGACACTTCGGTATTTTTAGTAGTTGTTCTACTGCTTTCAATTCAGTTCAATAGTTGGGGATCTGTCCCAATGGCTCTCTAGTTTGTTGAGTAGTAGAGGCTTTGTCAGACTAGATGGTCAGTATGTTTAGACTTGTAGTATTTTGTTACCTTTATAGTACTCATTCAAATTTCAGTTAGACATGATATGACATGACTCCTTATTTTGCTCTCATTATCTTTAAGTAAGCTTTATGCTAAGTAGCAGGCTCAAAGGGGTTATTTTAGGGGTACTTGTAGCCTTAAGCACCATGTGATGCTCCGGGATAGGATTTTGGGGTGTTATAACAATCCTGGTGTCCACTTATGACTGATTACAACCGAAGTTGATATAGTTACTTTCTTGAGATTACTACACAAACTACCCAATTTACTTTTCTTGTTCTGCTCGATGACTACAACTGTTGAGATCTGCAATTCCATGTGTTCCCTTGAGATTCGACCCCATCCTTTGTTGGGTTACTATATTTTGACAATGAAAATATCTTCTTATGAGAGTAGGTGTAGTTTGAACATCATTATCAATAATCTAATTCTTTCATTAATACAAAGATTAAACAAGCGCTAATGGTAACAAAAAGAGTTTAGGGGTTTAAACATAAAGAAAATAGTAAACAATATGATAATGAAATGTGGCAGAGACAATAATTGTTAAAAATCCAGGGTCAAGGCATTATGAAAAATCCTACTTAGCCATGCAATCTCATTGGTTAAGTTTATTATATTGGTTGTTGATTCACGGGGTTGATAACATGATTATGGTCTTTCGGGCGGCTAATCATCTATCTAACTTAGCCCCACAACAACATCATTGATCGAGGATGTGAGAACTAAGTTATATGAACTTATATATCTTTCCATATTTGATCCAAGCGGGTCGAATTAGGTATATTCCTATCCTAAACATGAATCCTAACATTAATTCATTTAAAGTATAGAAACCCAATCGACATATCCCACGTTCTAATCTATTGTTCCTCCTTCTAGGCTCATAAGAGAAATAGGTTTATCCTAAGTGTTAAAAATATGTTGAATACTAATAACAAAGATATATGAACAACCAAACATTATAATCAACTTAAACAAACCCAACTGAAAGATTGAGTATTCACGTTCTTGGCCTCAACCTTACATTGAGGTGTTTATCCACTCTTGGTCTTACAACGAATCACAAAAATAAAATTCTTGTATAAAAAACAAAAGTAAACTAAAGTAATGATAAATAATCCTAATTTCAGACTTTTCATGTAAATTTCCAGCCCGAAAAGTCGTCCATGGTGTGTATAATAATACCCAAGTATCCTATTAATATTAAGAGAAAAGTTTGTCGATTTGTCCCCATGGGCGTGTCACGATCTTACATTGGTGCGATTAGGGATGTGGCTTTCCCTAATTGAGGATGAAAACTGTTTTGTAATCTTTATTTTGTGTATTGTGGCATGACACACCCTTATCTTGGAGGCTAGAGGGTGTGGCACGCCCATGACCTCAAAAATTCCAGATTTTGCCATCATTTATTCTTTGGTTTTGCCTTTTCTTTCCTCACTTGGTGGGTGTCTTTCCAAAATAATTAGACCTTATTATGCTCCCAAAAAATGATATTAACATCTAATATGGTGTAATATATCATAAAACGCTACGAATTAGTGCATACAATATAATAGAATTCAACGAGATAGACTAGAACAACGCATAGCTTAAGCTAGTAATACTAGTTTTCTCGTCTAAACTCTATGTGATAATTATGATTCCAAACTTGTTTACATCACACCTTAAACACTATATACATGTGTTTTAACACATATATTCTATATCATTAACAACTCATTAAGAACACAATAAGTCCTCTAAACCAGGCTAAACGCATGTAGATAATGACACTTAGGTGCATAAATCCACCTAAGATCACTGCCACACACTTAAAGCCTTGTTCGTCCTTGAACAACTCCTTATATTAAGAACTATCCAAGGAATATTCCACCATTACTACAACAATCAAGTCACTCAAGTTAGCACTACAATGACTACACAAATAGCAAGTTCTGCATTAAGCATATCAAGTTATAATTTAAAGCTCATGAACAGTTCTTCAAAACATCCTGACTTTAAAAATTGACTCAACTATGCTGGAAAACTCATGAATATTGCTAAATCAAGAGATCATATAAGTAACCTAACTATAATCAATCATGTGCCCTCACCATAATATATTTACCCGTATTCCCTCATAGAGATGTAATTTATAACAGGAATAAGTATACGAATCAAATTTTTCTCACCCTTACAAAGAATTCTCAATAAGATGAACCATAGGATTGCCCTTAGTGTAGTACTACACTAATATTAGAATATCTAGGATCAAGATCAAATAGGACTTTAAGGGTTTTAATGTAGGATAGGGGACAAGTATGAACTATTCTAGCCAGTAATAGTGACAATCTTCCAGAAGCGCTTTAATACATCACTCTTGTCATACAACTTCACTCAAATCAATAAAGTTCTCACTACTTCTATCTTCCCACACTCTTTTTCCCCATCTCTTTAAGATAGTTCATATCTAGAATGGAGGGAGTATTCTTAATCAACTCATGATTCACTTTTGACCAATTTTTCTCTTTTCATTACATTTTTACCAACCATAACATAAACTTTTTCACACCAATAGCTATTATTTTCTTGGGGATTCAATTTCACCTCTTTCCTTTTTAAATTTTTTACTCCTTAACTATATTAAAAAATTTAACTAAAGCACTTAGGGTCTTTGGATAGGCTACATATGAGGCTACTAAAAAATAGGTGAAAGGCTTAACTGGGCTAACTAAGATTATGCACAAAGGTATACAAAATATGGTAAGAAACATAGATCTCAATGAAATGCCTATATCATTATTTAATTCCCACATTCATTATTTTACTTTTCACACAAACTATGAAAGTTTTAGACATCAATATGCACCAAGAAATACAACCAAAGACCTCACATAACACATGGCATATGCTCAAATCTAGTTGGATCCCTATAGACTCTAAACTAAGTGATAGCAAGAATTAACAATTAAGACGACATCACATAATAGTCATAAAAATGAGCCTAGGTGTCTCAAAAATAGTCATTCAACTCATTCAACATGCCTTTTACATTCAAAACCACTTACATCATGCAATCATACATAGTACTTAGCAAGAAAATCTTATTTATTCCTGATCAAAAATTTAAAATTCACTCTTAAAAATGAAAAAAGGATACTGGGTTCAAAGGGCGCCCTTTCGAAAAATAACCAAAAAGAAAAACCAAGGGGTGGGTAAAGTGTGCCCCTACTAGACTGACACAAAAAAAATTAAAAACAAACAAAGAGAAATCTTTTTGTAATTTGAATTTTTGACAAATTTAGTCAAAAACTTGAAAATAACCAATCGGAATATTCCCCACACCACACTTAAAATCACACTTTGTCCCCAAAGTATACTTAAAAGTAAGGATAGAAATACTCCCTAAGGCCACTAGTTCTAGGTAGTAGTATATTAATAATCAATGAGGTTTGGCGGACCCCACACGTAGTCTTTCTCATGCTTCTTAGCTTAGGTCTATAGTACTCGGACTTCCCATCAACTGGTGACTCAAACAGATATAAAAACAAAAATGATATAAAGAAAAACAAGGAACTAAAATACCTAATTTTGGTTGCCTCCCAAGCAATGCCTGATTTAGTGTTAGACAAGATCCACATCACTACGTTCACTCATATTCCTTCAACCTTTTCCTACTACTCATAGGCCATCTTCTAACTCTTTTCTAACTTCGTGAGTGCTTAATCTCAAGGTTTGTATTTTTTCAACACTAACCTTTTTAGTCTCCTTCTCATGTTTTTGAACATCATGCTCAAAATTTTGTTTGGGTCCCTCTATAAGATAGTCTGGAGAGGTCCTTGGACACTTGCACTCCTCCACCCCACACTCATATACTTCCATGGTTGTGATCATGCACAAATCCTTATAGTGAGAGGGTGGATGAGGTGATTTTCAAGCCTTGAATAACACTCTTCATCATTAAATCTCATTGTAAGAGTGCCCTTCCTAACATCATTCACTGCTCCTCCTATTTCTAAGAATGGTCACCCCAGTATGATTGTTATTCTATCATCTACATCATAATCAAGAGCAATAAAATCAGCAGGAATAATGAACTTACCAACCATAATTAGAACATCTGCAATGATTCCTTCCGGCTCTACTCTGGTTCTATCCACCATTGAGTTTCTATTTAAGCTCGAATCTACCTCAAGGTTCCATTCTGCGAATGGCGAAGGTGACATTAGTTGTGAGCGGGATTGCTAGTTTTCGTACTATCTTATGATTTAGTTGTTCTTCAGCAATAACAGTAGGATCAATGTCTTTCTGTGGAACTTACGGCATATGATAGAGAAGTAGTGCTATTAATCTTAATTGAAGTAAGCATCGGTCAGGTTTAGGATATGCGTCAACCAAATCCCTTTCCCTTGCCATCTTACTTAAGTTTCAGATCTGTACCTGAAAAGTCAAAAGTTAATATAAAGTTGTTAGAACTTATAAAACACAATATCAAAACTTAAAACAAGATAGTCGCCAATTTTTCAACTCCTAGGAAATAGCACAAAAAGATTGTTGGGTCTTAGCGCACGCACAAGTGTATGTGGTCACTCAAGTAGTAAAGTGGCCTTTAAAATCCTAGTATCAATCCCACATGGACTTGTACTAAGCTATAATCTAATTCTAGCATTACTACAAAGATTAAACAAGTGTCAATGGTAACCAAAATAGTTTTAGGTTTGAAACTTAAAAGAAACAGTAAACAATACAATAATGTAAAGTATTGGAGACAATAATGGGGAGAAATTCGGGTTCAAGGTATGATGAATGTCATGACCCAAACCAGGTCCTGGCCATGATTGGTATCTCAAGTCCCACGTGGACCAAAGAACACCCTCTGTACCTAACCAACCCAAACAAAACACACCCTAAAATAAGATGAGTTTCGAATATATAACAAGTTAGCGTGCAATAGGTTAACAAATTCATAATGCATGTCCATGACCAACCACCGATGACCAGCCAAATGACCAACCGCCACTACCCAATAACCACAGTAGTCCAAACAAATCCTTCTAACAAGAACTAAAACTGATTATCAATAAAGTATTGGGATATGGCCCCGACTATAGAGAAAACAAATTTGAACAGTCTGAGAAGTAAAAGAACAAAACAAGAAATGTAGACTTTCGATGTATGGAACCTTACTACATTAATGTCAACTCATGAGCTAATCCCGGATCCTAATCATTAAGCAGGAGGAGTAGAAGTATGACCAACTCCTGCATTATGTGGGGATACATATGACCAACTCCTGCATTATGTGGGGATACAACATTCGAAGATGGTTAGTGAGGTAAACTCTAGCATGTAACTCAGGGATAAGGATAATTTAATTTCATGATCTACAGTTTGAAATCATTCAAAACCAATGCACATATCAAATGGATATACATATATACCTCACATGCTGAGATAGAGAAAAAGGTTTAACAAGAACTTAAAACTTTAGTCTGGATTATGTAGCTCAACATTCATAACATGTACCCACGGGTTATAAGGGACCTAGCTCTCACCCCTTGGTCGAGCCCCAGTGTATGTAGCCACATAAACCAGAGAATAATCTTAAATATATGCACATGGGGGACTCAAACCTCCCAGTATATACTAAGGTGACTTAAGTATCTGATCATGTAATGATTTATGGAGGACACAAACCTCCCTAATCATGAAATAATAATAAGGAGGACTTGAACCTCTCTGGTCACTTTGACCCCCACGTTGGCTAACACGGTCTCCAGTATCAGTTACTCGGACCTCTATTTTAATGACTCAGCTACACAACCCTTATTAGAGCCCAATTAAAATAAGTATCACACATTCCCATTTATAGAACCCTATTCCACATTAAGGCATACATTGTTGGTACCGTCATGCCAACAATACTTGCAAGGTAAGAACATTATGCAAAAATAATTCCCATTAACATGGGGAGAACAAATCCCTTAGTTCATTAATATAAGCAGGGGGAACACCGAATCCCTTTGTTTATTAAATCAGACCATTGTGTTTTGAACACCTCTTTATATCATCCAATAGTTCAAGACAAGTTCAATTTCACTAATTCCTACATTTCTAATATTTAAGAAGCAATTTCACATCATGGGTTGGGTTTATAACCATTTCAAAAGTCACAATATTGGGAAATTAACAATTCCCTAGTTCACTCACCATACTCAAGCGCCCACAACTTCAAAACCATAACAAAAGCATGCATAATCATATGTAAACAATGGCAAAATATTGTTCAACAATAAGCATTCAAAACCCCCAACCCTTATTTCAAAACCATCATAAATATCTCATGAACAATACTATAAATCACATGATTTTACAAAATTAACAATGTGGGAAGAGTAACATGCCTTAAACACCAAGAAATTTTGAGAGAATTTGACCTTTGAGCCATTATATGACCAACTTGATGAAACCCTAGCTTGGCTTGATTAATGGAACTTAGATAGCCTTTGGAGTGTCTGAGAAGTTACTTGGATTAGTTTATGAGTGTTAATGACACCCTACAGGGGTTATAAGTCATGGGTTTCAATTTGGATAAGGAACCCTACATTGCTAACATTATGACTAAGCCACAAGAATCGTAATGGGCCCTACGACTCATAGGGTCCAGTCCTAATCAACATAAAACCCTAATTGGAACTTATACTTGACACCCTACGATTACACCTAATGACTCGTAACATATCCTTATGGCTCTTAGTGAGCCACTCGTATTCAGAGAATAATCATGCCACAAACTTACATGATTTGGTTATGACATATCCCAAGGACTCAACATGAGTCTTTATGACCAGTACCCTCAAGTTGTACCCAGGACAGGGACTGTAACACCACTTTCTAGATACCTTACAACTAGGGTTACATGACCCGTCAAGACACCTTACGACTTATAGGGAGAGTCGTATCAATGCAGGGAGCTCAAAACTTTAAAAAATTTCAAGGACCAAAACCCTGCGGAGTTACATACTCCCCCTTTAGGATCATTCATCCTCGAATGATAGGACGAGGTATTTGCTAGCCTGATTAGTCCCCAAACATTACTACTCTTACTTTTAAGACAGAAAACAAAGATACTAAGGAATTTACAACATTTCTTTAACAAAGACAGAAAACAAAAATGGAAGGAATTACACATACATTAAGCACGATTGTCTAAATTAGGAAACAAGAAGGGTACTTGGACATAATGTCCTCCTTGGCTTCCCAAGTAGCTTTCTCAACCTTTTTATTCCTCCATAGAACTTTCACCAAAGCCACTTCCTTAGTCCATAACTGAAGGACTTGCCGATCCAAAATTTCCATCGAAACTTCCTCATAGGATAAGAAATCTGAAATATCCACCTTTCCAAAAGGGACAGCCATCGAAGGATCATCCATAGATTTTCTCAACATCGACTCATGGAACATCAGGTAAACGGAGTCCAATTCAGAAGGCAACTCCAATTCATAAGCAATATTACCCACCTTCTTCAAAACTAAGTACGGACCGACATAACGTGGGTTGAGCTTTTCTTTTTTACCAAACTGCATCACTCCCTTCATAGGAGACACTTTTAGGAAAACCCTATCACCCACTTTAAATTCCAATTCTCTTCGCGTCACATCCGTATAAGACTTTGGACGACTTTTGGTAGTCTTAAGCTTCTCCCAAATCACCTTCATTTTTCATCAATTATTGAACTAAATTTGGGCCAAACAACACAGCCTCACCAACTTCAAAACACCCGATGGTAGATCTACATCTCCTACCATACAAGGCCTCAAAATGAGCTATTCTGATGCTAAATGGATAACGATTGTTCTAAGAAACTCTATAAGGGACAAGTGGTCAACCAAACTATCACTATAGTCAATTATATAAGCCCTAAGAATATCTTCAGAAACCTGGATCATCCTTTCTTCTTGCGCATCCATTTGCGGATGAAAAGTGGTGCTAAGGTCACCTTAGTTCCCAAACCTCTCTGAAAGAACCTCTAAAAGTGAGATGAGAACTGATTACCTTGATCAGATATGACAAAAACTAGAGTACCATGCAACTTTACAATCTTCTCAATGAACAACATAGCATAATCCTTAAAAGAGAAATTAGAACTCACTGGCAAGAAGTGAGAAGACTTAGTCATCCTTTCCACGATGACCCAAATTGAATCAAAATACTGGCAAGACTGCGGAAAATAGGTAACAATTTTGATTCAATTTGGGTCATCGTGGCAATTTGGGTAAAATAGGTAAAATACTGGCAGCTCAATCTCTTGAGGCAACCCATCAGGCCTTAAGTGCTCTACATTCACTTGCTGGCATACTATGCCCTTAGCCATAAAATTGGCTACATCCTGCTTCATATTATTCCATCAATAAATCTCCTTAAGGTCATGATACATATTCATCAAACAAGGATAGACCTTATACCGCAACTAATAAGCCTCACCAAAATTATACCTCATAAACCATCAATGTCGGGAACACAAAACCTTTCTTGGTACCTCAAGATACTATCCCCGCCAATCTCAAAAATCATTATCTTCTGCTTGCCTACATCATTCTTGAGTTACGTCAAGACAGGATCCATCACTCACTTCTTTTTAGCCTCAACTCCAAGAGATGACTTTGCCATCTCTTGAACAATCATGCCACAATTCTCAGAATCCAAGAGATGAACTCCAAGATTAGACAAATGATGAATATTCTTCACTAAATCCCGTTACTCCTTATCCATAAGAGATAAGCGTCCCATAGATAACCTGCTAAAAGAATCAACAACCACATTAGCTTTACCTTGATGGTAGTGAAGACTCATGTCATAATCCTTGAGCAACTCAATCTACCTTATTTTCTTGAGATTTAGCTTTTTCTAAGTGAAAACATACTATAGGCTCTTATAGCCAAAATAAATATCAACATAAACTCTTTAGGAATAATGACTCCAGATCTTCAATGCAAACATAACAGCTAACAACTCTAATTCATGAGTTGGATAATTTATTTCATAAAGCTTCAATTATCTAGAAGCATAAGCAACCACCTTGCCATGCTGCATTAACACAACACCAAGTTCCATTCGAGATGGATCAGAGTAGACTACAAAACCATATGTACCCTTGGGCAAGGTCAAAATCAAAGTTGAATTCAACTTATCCTTCAACATTTTGAAACTACCTTCACAAGCATCCGACCATATAAACTTCGCCTTCTTCTGAGTCAACTTGGTCAAAGGGGCAGCAATAGAAGAAAAGCTCTCTACAAACTTTCTATAATAACTAGCTAAACCCAAGAAGCTCTAAATATTGATTGGAGTCGTGGGTCTAGTCCATTTCTTAACCACTATAAACTTTTGAGGATCCACCATGATCCCATCACTAGAAACAACATGACCTAAATAGTCACAACATTCAACAAAAACTCACAGTTACAAAACTTAGCATACAAATGTTGATCCTTTAGGATCTGTAATATAAGGCGGAGGTGATCAGCATGATCTATTTCACTCTTAGAATAAACCATAATATCTTCAATAAAAAACCTCACAAACAAATCCAGGAACTAATGAAAAACCCAATTCATAAGATCCTTAAATGCAGTTGGACATTGGTTAAAAAAAGGACATCACCAAAAACTCAAAATGTATATACTGGGTTGAAAAAGTAGTCTTAGGAATATCTGTCCCCCTAATTTTTAGCTGATAGTACCCGAATCGAAGATCAATCTTGGAGAAGAATTTAGCACCCTGAAACTAATCAAAGAGATCATCAATCCTTGGAAATGGATACTTATTCTGTATGGTTACTTTATTTAATTATCGGTAATTAATACGCATTAGAAGGTAACCATCCTTCTTACATATAAATAAAATAGTTGCACCCCTCGGGGACACACTAGGACGGATAATACCTTTTTCTAGAATATCTTTTAACTACTCCTTTAGCTTCTTTAACTCAATTAGAGCCATCCTATATGGAGGGATAGAGATAGGACGAGTTTCTGGAATAAGATCAATCCTAAAATCAATCTCCTTATCAGGAGGAATATCGGGAAGATCATCAGGGAATACCTCAGAAAATTTGCAGACCACCAAAAAAGTTTGTAAAGAAGGACCTTCATATTTAGAATACTTAACATGCACTAAGTGATACAAACACCCTTTAAAAACAAATTTTTAGGCCTTCCCACTCAATAACAATTTCATTTAGGAATTTAAAGACCTTACGGGGCCAACAATCTTAAGAACCATATCATGAATACAACCAATCCATCCTAAATATAACATCAAAATCCACCACGTCTAATTTTATCAGATCTACCAAAGTTTCTCTACCACCAACAGACACCTTACAACTCCTATAGAGTCTTCTAGCAACTATAAAGTCTCCTACAGTGGTGGAAACAGAAAAAAGGTCCATAATACACTCATGACAAAAACCAAAATGCAATGCCACAAATGGGGACACATAAGAGAGAGTGGAACCCAGATCAATCATATAATATATATCATGAGAAAAGACTTTTAACATATCAATAACGACATCAGGCGATGCCTCAGACTCTTGATGAGTAGTGAAGGCATAAAGACGGTTTTGACCAGTGTCAGAGCCAGAAGGCGTAGCACCCTTTGGTGTAGAAGCTGATGCAGTAGCAACAGGAATCTTATTTGCCCTAGAAGCAACCCTAAAAGGACAATCTCTTGTGTATGAACAATTTGACCATATTTGAAGCACTTGTTTCTCCCTTCTTCACAAAACACATAATGCATCTGACTTCAAAATCTATAAGGAGGACAAGATAGAGCTAATGAAGCCCCACTAGACTAGGACTGAACACCCTATTCCTTAAATCCATCACCTCTCTGTAAACGGTGATCACCTGATGGCTTTGGATAAGGAGCACTAGACGTAAAGTTGGAACCAAAAATTCCCCACTTCTTCTTAAACTATTTTCCTCCTTCTCTACCACTTTGCTGCTGACTTCTACCCTGATTGGAGTAACGAAACTCATTACTCTGCCTCTCCCCAAATTTGGCCTACTTTTTCTTCGACTTGTTTCATATAAACCACAAGCTAAGAAATATCTATATCCTTGTTTAACAAGACAACCTTACTTTCCAGAATAAAGTCATGGGATAACCCAAAAGTGAACTTAATTATTCTAGCCCTCATGCTAGACACCAACTCCGAAGCATACCAAGATAACTAATAAAGCCTCAAGAAATGCTCTTTGACTGACATCTTGCATTGCTTTAGGTTAACAAACTCTTCTGGCTTTGCCTCTGTCACCTCCTAAGGAAAGAAACGGTCCATAAAAGCACTAGAGAAATTATCCTATAAAGCAAACTAAGCATTATCACCCCTACACCGGTCTCATTCCTTGTACCACTAATATGCCATATCATTTAATTAGTGGGCGGCAAACTCCACGTCCTCCACGTCAGTGGCATACAACACACGAAAGATCTTTTTTATTTCATCAATGAAATATTAAGGATCTTTCTCAACTCTGGGATCAGTAAAAACAAGAGGACTCAATCTCATGAATTGGCCAACTCTAGTGGCCTCAGGGAATAGAGCAACAGAAGTAACCCACATAGTCTGAGAGACCACCAACTGGGTAAGCAAGTGAATCAACTGGAAAAACTCAGCATTAGACATATAACTTGATATGCCTAAGAAAGAATAGGGGGAATCGATGGAGCTACATTAGTGAAATTAGAAGCAGCGACCCTAGACCAGGTCTGAACTCCTAGAGTATGACAAGCTCCATCCACATTGTCCTCATACTTGACAAAAGAGTTTCCACAGTTATCAAATCTTCTTGGAGGCATAATTTGAAAGGCGAACAAATGGGGATTATAAAGATCCAAGACCTTAGACTCTATAGCTTTAAAATAGAACAACAAGAAAGGGAAACACTTCTTAAACACCTCGTTACTTCTCCTTTATAAGTGTGGCATCCCAAACCAGGTCCTCGCTGTGATGGGTATCTCAAGTCCCACATGGACCGGAGATCACCCCTATACCTAACCAACCCAAACATAACACACCCTAAAATCAGATGAATTCCAAACATATAACAAGATAGCGTGTAATAGCTTAAGAATATCTTAATGTATTTCCATGACCAACCACCGATGATAGGCCAAATAACCGACCGACACCGCCCAGTAACTATAGTAGTCCGAAAAAAACATTGTAACAAGAACCAAAACTTAATGTCAATAAAGTGTCGGGATATTCCCCCGACTATAGCCAAAACAAGTTTGAACAATCTGAAAAGTAAAAGAATGAATTACAAAATATAGACTTCCTATGTATGAAAGCTCACCACTTCAATGTTAACTCACGAGCTGATCTTGGATCCTAATCACTGAGCAGGAGGAGTAGAAGTATGACCAATTCTCACATCGCGTGGGGATACAACATCCAAAGATAGTTAGCAGGGTGAATGCTAGCATGTAACTTGGGGATAAGATAACCTAATGTCATGATTAACAGTTTAAAATTATTAAAAACTAATGCACATAATCAAATACATATACATATATACTTCACATACTAAGATAGGGAACAAGGTTTAATATGCACTTAAAACTTTAGCTGAGATTGTGTAGCTCAACCATTATAACATGTACCCATGGGTTGTATGGGCCCCAACACTCATCCCCTGGTTGAGCCCCAGTGCATGTAGCCACACACATCAAGCATCCTAAATCATTAAACACATCAATTAAGAGCTCAAAACAACACAACATCCTCACCGATGAATTAGAAACACGAACTAAGCATAGGCTAAATTCACATTGAGCTTTAACTCATTGTTTTCACTCCTTTCTTGATCTAATTAACCCATGAACATTATAACTAAGGGTTTTTTACATATAAATACATAATAACAACCTTAGTAACTCATTAAAACATATTAGAATCCAACACAAGAGACTAAAAAAATACCTATCTAAAAACTTGACAACACCCAAGCGCACATGCAAGTGTACATGGTCTTATCAAGTAGTAAAGTGGGTTCAAGGAAGCCCAAGTATCTATCTCTCAGGGACTTGTGTTCACCGACTATCTAATTCTAGTTTAACCAATTGAAGAGAGTAGCAAATAGAGTTTTAGAATTGTAAATAAAAAAATAAAATAAATAATGCATAGAAATTAAAGTCTTGGATCAATCAATGGATTAAAACCCAGTGTTAAAGCACTTAGAACAATGAATTTTATTTGTTAATTCGCTTATCTTGGTTGTTGATTCGTATGGTTAATTGCATGATCATAGTTTCCCAACCTCCAATCTTTTACCTAATATGGACCTTACAACTACATCATTGAGCGGGGATGTAATAATCCAATTAAGTGATTTAAAGCTATCATCCTACATTTGAATCAAGTAAGGCATCTAAGTACATTCCTGTCCTAGATGCTAAGTTTAATTCTTTATTTTATAAAAGAAATAAAAACCAAAACTTTGTTTATTCCCATGTTCTATCTCCCTATTCCTGCTTCCGAGATCAAAAGGTCGACAATATATGTATTTTATGGGTGACCAATCTATAAAATAATTAAAAAAATAATAAACACACAACCAAATATGATAAGCAAAATTAATCGCAATTAATCCAAAACAATAATAATCATGTTCTTGACTTTAACTTCGGAAAGAGGGTTAAGCCTTGAATGAACATATTCATTATCCAATCCCTTGAAATGATGATACAAACCATAAAAAAAACTATATTAAAGAATGATAAAACCTAAAAAGAAGTTGTGGTAGCCTCCAATGATGTCCCAAGTGATCTAGGGTGTTCCAAGATGTCCCAAGATGTTTAGAACATTTTTTAGGACATTATATTAATAGTTGACAAGTTATAAACCAAGTTAGATTAGGTTTACACGATGTTTTCCTTCAGCTGGGCAAAATTTTCCTGATTTTGGTGC
Source organism: Capsicum annuum (assembly GCF_002878395.1). NCBI lineage: Eukaryota > Viridiplantae > Streptophyta > Magnoliopsida > Solanales > Solanaceae > Capsicum > Capsicum annuum. The sequence continues at coordinate 143,459,433 of NC_061115.1, read as the reverse complement.
TCTCTGCGTCATGCCATAGTTCCAGGTCACAATTGTCAAAAAATTGGTCAAATTCCAGTTGCTAGTCGCGATTTTAATGCGTCATGGGGACTCCTTAAACCCCATTATAAGCTACACGCACCTATGGGTCAAAAACCTAGGCCTATTCTAAATCCAATTATGTTTTTAAATCATCCATTGACTACCTGTACAATCTACAAGCTCCCCATACATTTTAGGGGTCTAAAGTGCATCCAGCTTGCATCTTGTGCTTCCGTGGTCATTTCCAAGACTTTTTGTGTTATGTCTACTCAATTTGAAGCTTGTATATCCTTAATATATCATTATAATCCATTCATCAAGCATCCTATAATATTAAATACTACAATTTAGAGCTCAAAACAACACAACATCCTCACCGATGAACAAGAAATGCGAGCTAAGCATAGGCTAATTTCACATTGAGCTTTAGCTTATTGTTTTTACTCTTTTCTTGATCCAATTGACACTTAAATCTTATAACTAAGTTGTTTTACAAATAAATACATAATAACAACCTTAGTAACTCATTAAAACACATTATAAACCAACACAATAGACTAGAAAAACACCTAGCTCAAGCTAGTAAAACTAGTTTTCTCGGTTGAACTCTAAATGCTCAAATTGAATCAAAACTCATGTAAAACCACCATTAAACATTGTAAACACATACTTGGATACATAATTGATCATTTACATCATTATTAACACATATAGAATAAGAATAATCCTTAAAACAAGGCAAAATAGGCTAGAATAGTAATGTTAGAATGCATAAATACACCCAACATCACCACACAAACTGGAGAATAATCTCTTATATGCACATAGTGGACTCAAACATCCCAACATACACTAAGGTAACTTAAGAACCCGATCATTTAATAATTATGGGGGACTAAAACATCCCTAATCATGAAATAATAATGAGGGGGACTAAACCTCCCTGGTCACTTTGACCACCGCATAGGCAAATGCAGTTTCCAGTATCGGTCACTCAAACCTCCACTTTCACAACTCAGCTACACGACCCTTATTAGAGCCCAATTAAAAAAGTACCACATATTCCCATTCATTGAACCATATTCCACATTAAGACATACATTGTTGATATCATCATACCAACTACACTTGTAAAGTAATAATATCATGCCAAAATAATTTCTAATAACTTGGGAAGAACAACTCCCTTTGTTCATTATTACAAAGAGGGGGAACAACGACTTCTTTTGTTTATTAAATCAGACCATTGTGTTTCGAATACCTCTTTATATCATTCAATAGTTCAAGACAAGTTCAATTTCACGAATTCCCATATTTTTCATAATTAAGAACAAATGACTCATAACATCTCCTTATAGCTCTTATTGAGCCATTCATCCTCAGAGCAGAATCATGCCACAAACTTATACGATTTGGTTACAACTTGTCCTAATGACTCATCATGAGTCTTTACAAGCAGTACTCTCAAGTCATACCCAATACAGTAACTTCAACACAACTTTTTGGATACCTTACGACTAGGATCACATGACCCGTCAAGACACCCTATGAATCATAAGGATATTCATAGTCAGGAAGAGAGCTCAAAACTCAGAAAAATATCAAGGACCAAAAACCTAAGGCGTTACAATTAACAATCCTACTTAGACATAAAATCTAGTTGGTTAAGTTAATTATCCATATTGTTGATTCAAGGGGTTGATAACATAATTATGATCTTCCAAGCATCTAATATTCTATCTAACTTAGTCCTACAACGACATCGTTAAGAGGGAATGTGACAATTAAGTTAAATAAATTTATATATATTCCCATATTTAAGACAACTGGGGTAAATTAGGTGTATTCCTATCCTAAATGCATATCCTAACTTTAATTCATTTAAATCATAAGAACCTATACCACATATCCCACGTTCTAATCTATTATTCCTCTTTTCATGCTCATAATAGAAATATAAGTTTATCCTAAGGGTTGTGAATCCAAAGAATTGTAATAAATAGTATATATGAACATCCAAACATGATAATAAACTTTAAAATCCTTAAATTAAAGCATAAGTATTCATGTTTTTGGCCTCAACCCTAGAATGAGGGTGTTTAGCCACTCATGGTCGTACAATGAATCACAAGAATGAAATTCATGTATAAAAACAAAAGTAATATAAAGTAAAGAAAAATAACCCTAATTTAAGCCTCCTGAAGTGTATTTCTATCCACAAAAGTTATCCAAGGTGTTTAAAATAAAACCCAGGTTTCCTATGTATATTAAGAGAAAAGCTGGTTATTTTATGCCTGTGGGTGTATCATACTCTTGCATCGGAATGATTAGGGGCGTGGAGCACCATAATAGTGGATGATCATTATTTTTGAATTTTTATTTAGTGTATTACGGTATGGAACACCCTTATATTATAGGCTAGAGAGCGGGGAACACCTATGGCCTAAAAAATTCTTGATTTTGCCATCATTCACTCCTTGTTTTTGCCTTTGCTTTCCATACTTGGTGGGTGCCTTTCCAACATCATTAGACCTTTTTATGCTCCCAAACATTGATCTTAACATCTCACATGTCTCTAATGTCATCAGAAACCACGAATTAGTGCATACGACATAAGAGAATTCAATGAGATACACTAGAACAACACATAACTCAAGCTACTAATACTAGTTTTCTCGTCTAAACTCTATGTGGTCATTTTTATTCAAAACTTGTTTTGAACACACCTTAAACACTATACACATGTATTTTCACACATATATTCTCAACTATATCATAAAAACTCATTAAAAATACAAGAAGTCCTTAAAACTAGGCTAAACGCATGTTGACACGGGTTCGTAAATCCACCTAAGATTAAATGTTGTGAATAGGGGGTGGAAAATTGAGATAAAATGAGTTGACTGTTGTAGGTGACTTAGTTTTCCTTTAGTTAAGCATCGTGTCTTTATATATGTTAGTTACCTGAGGACATGCAAATATTCTAAGTTAAGGGTGTTGATGTGTCATGGTTTCATGGAAATTTCGATGCTTAAAATAAGAAATTATTCACAAACTTAGGTATTCTTGTTATATATAATATGCGTTTGTTTGATTTTGTAGGAAAATAGGGTTTTAAGCAAAGACTGGGAAAGAAGGAGTAAAAGTTGTTGAAGGATCTACCCATGAGACAATATACGAGTCATGAGTAGCTTTCGTAGGTTGAGTTTTGAAAATAACATTGTACCTGATTTCCACAAATCTACCTATGACTCATAGGTTGCATCGTGAGTTGAAGAATCTGAAAAGTGAAAGTTGCTCTTATTTCCACAACTCTTATGCATAATTTGTTGGTTGTACCCAAGAATCAACCCATGAATCGCAGGTTGATGCCGACTCTAGTTTCCAACATCATTTAGGATAGGTTTTATTTTATATTTATAAATACTCTTTGGATGTTTTATTATCAATTTATGAACTCTCTAAACTTTTGACATTATTTTGGTTTTGAGATACATTATTGATCAATGGAATTATTGTTCTTCGTTTTTAGGATTTACAATTAATTTGTGATTTGAATTTTCATTATTATTCTTCATAAGTTCTGTATTATGCTTTCATCTATGGAATCTATGTTATTCTTACAACCATGAGTAGCCGAACTATCCCCAATTCCTTAGATCATGATGGCGCTACTATTACCCACCAGTAGGTAATCCAAACCCATAGTTTGGAATGGCTAGTAACGGACTACCCAAAGAGATAAGGAAAAAATGCAGAAAATATATAATAACAGATCAAATACATAATATAGTCCCAAATCTGGTGGTATCAGTACAAGATTTTCTACATAAAAAGATGTCAAAGTGACCTACAAATGAATACACTAATATAACTTATCTATGAATACAACATTGAAATTAGTCTAATGCATAAGACAAAGATAAGTAATACATAAGAGCTATTTAAGACCTCATAATCATAGCATGAGCTAGTGCTAGAATACTCAAGGTTCTAATCCATATATCAAGTCATCAGCTGGTCATGCATAATAATATAATTGTAAGATAAAGAGGTTAGAATCACACCTCAAGTCTCCATACCAAATCAATGACCAATCAGTCATAATAATGATCATAACAATGATAATAATAATATTAATAACAACACGAGTAATCGACTATTTTGGATAACTCAAGCCAAAAACTAACCAATCCAATACTCTTTCTCGGCAAAGAATAGCATAGGCACATATCATCGAGGAGAAATACTCCACCAAGCCTCATTAGGCCGAACAAACTCTAAAATGGGGATTTTTCGAAATCCACCCAAGTAGGACAATCATAACTCAAACAAACCATGAATTACCTTTCCAAGAAAGAAAACACCTATCTCAACATCAATGCCAAGGTCAGGGTCGCTACCGAAAATAAACCAAACAACTCAAGATGAGAAATTTTGATTTTCCAAGTCAGGAAGCGATTACAGGAAAGGCCACATGCCTCTAACTCTCTACTCCCCTAGGCAAAACCATTTCATAGCAAGAAAATAGTATCAAATACCTACACAAATAACGAAGTCAAACCATCACAAGGGAACGAACCCAAAATATCATAGAGATGAATCCACAACATCTTAATCTCAATCCCAAACTACTATTAGGCGATAAATAGCCACAAATAAAGAAAGTAACCAAAACTAGTCAAGCTCAAAAATGGGCTATACAGAAAAGGGATAGCTAAAGCAATAAACTTCGCAACCAGAAAGCAAGTCCAAGAATCTCTAACTCAAGATCAAGCAATATAGCTAAATTGCCAATTTTAGAACCATACCAAACCACAAAAGGTCAACTTACCTTTGATATCATAATACATTCCTAAATCAATCTAACACAGCTAACCAAGAGGGAAAATAATCAACCTCACCCTGTAATAGGAAAGAAATCATCAAATCGGGCTATGTCTACTCAAGCCATTGAATAGGAATCATAAAGAAATAAAATTCTAACTAGATAACACTAGTCTATATAGCTACCTAATGAGGATCAATTTCATCAAGTAATAATATCAATAACCTTAAACAGTGACCGCTATAGTAACAACAATCTCAATATCAATATAATGAATAACCAGTACCAAAATAAAAATCAATATCATGTTACACTTAAGGGCCATAATAAGTCCAATGTGCTAAGATAAATGGGACTCGAACCCAAAAGCTATACCCATAGGGAGAAAATATCAATATATATCTATTTTATCCACTACTAAAAGAAATAAGACATGGAGTAGTCATAAAATTATGAATTCAATAACAAGAAACACATTAATCAATCTGAACTCATCAAGGCATATAATCATCAATGGGTACAAAGACCCTAAAACACAAAATAAAAAGGTAAATGCTGGGAAATAAAGCATATCAATCATGGTGAAATATGTAACTACATGCTTAATAGATCTAAGAGAGAGTAGATCTGAATAGGTCAAAACTCAGACTGATCGACTGAATTATTAATTGAGCCGCTAAGTGTACTATCTCTAACTGATGGTGCCATACTCATCATTAGGTTGATCTGAATGTGCCAAAAGACTAGGAATCCCATATCGATGACATTCTCTAGACCAGTAGTCGATCTTTCTACAATCATGGTAAAATCTCAAAGCACCAATATTGTGAGAACATAAACTGAACCTAAATGGCTTGCCAACTGATGTTGAGAGCACTCTCTACTACCAATGATCATCCTTCCCACAATCATAGCCTATCTCATGAACTCTAGGTTGGCAGGGAATACAAGTTAACTCTGTCTGATCACTAACTCACATCTTGGGAACCTCTGGACTAATATCATATCTCAACACAACTAAAACAAGATCCTGGAATACTTTGAGATACAACTCCTTATAATCTGGAGTAGCTGTCATGGCTTGAAGACCCATACCAAAAACTCTGCAAGGTCTGGCAAGAATTCTACCGACTATGACCACCACGACTAACTGAGCACCACTCATAGTCTAAAATACTACTTGCATAGAGTCGATATGCTATAAGTAAAATTGAAACCTACCATAAGGATCCTCATGCTCAGATAATATGCCAAATAGCATAATACCAAGGTCATGGTCTTTTGCCACCGCCTACATAAGACACAATACATACTCTATCTATGGATCTCGAATGACTATCAACCCGAGAGAAGGAAGACCTAGTGCTATCAAGCGCTTCGACACCAAATAGAGTGGCAATAGTAGTCCTCTAATAACTTCATGTACCATGACCTACTCTAAAGGATATAGCATAGGAAAATGTCTGGACTACTCGAGAAATCTAATATCATACTCAGAAATTGGTAAATAGCCCTAATGAACACCAATAGACCCAAATTTCGTCTTAGAATTTCTTGATAAATCAAATGTCATTCATGGACGGGAGGGATCTACAACATACTTAGATCCCCAATGTTAATCCTCGAAGAGTTGAAGTAATCATGACCTTTATTGTAGTGAAAGATAACCTTAAATTCTTTGGTTATTGGTGAAGATCTTTAATATTCATCTCTCACTCTCTGGACTGACGTTGGGCTAAATCTCTAAGAACACGTGTCGAAGTCTTACACACATCTATCACACATCTTGTATTGCCCATTTGGGAATACAATAGAGTCAAAAAATATGGTTAAGGCTCCTATTAATACGAACACACGACAAGGAGTCAAGATGTGAGTTTTCAAAGAATGTCTCTTTAACATCCCAAAGATAGGTTACGAACATCTCCACACCAATCCACGGGACTCTACTAAACCCTTATCTATTGTACTAACCCACCGGTAAAACCGAGACTCTAATACTAATTTGTCATGACCTATTCCATGGATTATGATAAAACCTCCTATAACCCACCAGTAGGCAAGCCAAACCCATTGTACCAACCTGATACTACCCCCTAGTGGTCACACGGTGCTTAGGACCACACGTGATCCCAAGCTAACCCTTGTACTAGCATAAATCCAGAGCAACTGAATAAAATACATAAATCTAAATAAAATAAGGGAAAGATCAATCTTTTCTAAATTTGATTAATACAAAGCTATATAAAAATGATTACAACTCTGCTTATACAATACAAAACTGGAATTCAAATACATTAGTTCTACTGACAGTTTATGAAGCCTCTACTATACTGACTATAGGTAGATGGGATGCGACTACAACTACCACTAATCAATACACATGATTTAGAAAATAAAGTACATAAATAATATCTACCTGAAGTCCCCAAAGTAGGAGGACTCATCATCTGCTAGCTGAAATCTTCAATAGTCTGATCATGATACATGGACTACAACTGAACTGGTGCCTACATTAATAAACAATGTAGCACATAGATGTATATGTGGATTAGTACTTTAGTAATATACTGAGCATATGGGGGTGAATTCATTAGTAAAACAATATCTCAGTGTTCATATAAACTTATAAGAGGATGCATGCTAAGTATAAATGACTCACATTGGCTGAAATAACTGAAAGATGAAAATCATGAATCATAAATGATAAAATGTGTTGTATAAATCCTGTGAGTTATAACACTTAGTTCTAAAAGTTGTACTTTTACTCTTTCTTCTAATGGAATAAGTAGAACTAAAGCTAAGCCTTTCTTCAAATTATGCAAGCTAAGTGTAAAAGGACTCACCTTTGTATTTATAAACTAAAAGTTGAAATTTGATAACCGAAGTATTTTATAAAATAATATCTAAGAAAATTTGTGAGCCTTTACACTTAGTTTGTAAAAACTATTCTGTTATTTTGTTGTAAGACTTAGGAATTAGGGATTTTCTTCTAAAAACTTTTCTGTTATTCTTTTCTATTAGGGAGGTTCTTCTAACTAACATAAACCATGTGAGATATCATGGATTCCAATGTCTAGTTCTCCTAAGGGGAAAACCTCACATTGGAGAAAGGTTTCATACTCTTACCAATGAGTATAACCTGAGTGATCACAATCTATAACTACATTCATATAAATGGGAATAATCTAATAATTTGAACCAACATTGGCTCATAGTTCTGTGGTATGAGACCTTGGAATCATACCCAACTAGATGTTAAATACTACTCCCTTTAATTTATTTGCTCATTCTGTTGGAAATCCACTTTAAAACTAGCATAAGGGTTTACAATGAAAATCTATTATGCATTTATTTACTTTAAAATGTAATCAAAACTAAAATCAAAATAGTAAAGTGGATTCCATATCTTAACTGAGGATCAAAAGATCAAATCTTGTTCAAAATTTGAATATATAGTAATCATAGGGTGCTTAAAAACATAATCTTCTTGAAATATCAATACTAAAATTTAGGGCGTAAAACCCATGCTTTAAACTTATTTAAATTCATAGAAAAACATCACTCTCAATATACTTCTTGAAATACATCAACAATATCAAGATAATGAAATCAAAATCACAATATCATGCTTAAACTTAACTGGAAATTTGTAATCAATGTCTCAAGTCATAATCATGGTTTTCAAATCATATAAGAGAATTATTTAAATCAAACAAATATGGAATTTCATACTTTAACGAATTTATAATCCATAACTCGAAACAAGATACTTCGGGTATGAATCCTAATTGCAATTCATGTAAATTCATCTTTAAAAGCTAGTTTTGGGGATAAGGATGAAAGGAGTATCCTTATTCATAACCCCACATACCTTATTATTCTTGATTTGATGTAAAAACGTGACTTTGAAGCCTTGGGAATGTTCTTGAATGCTTTTCTTGAAGTTCTTGAATCCGGAAACTTGAATTCTTGATTATCTTTAAAAACGAATGGTGAAACTTTTGATTTCTTGGAATTAAAGTTGGAGTTTTAGGATTTCTTGGAGAGAGATTTGGTGAATAATGAGCATATGTTGCTTAGAATGATGTCTAATCTATTGTTTTGATGACCTCGGGCTATAGGGAAAAGACAAAACTGCCTCTCGAAATTAAAAGTTTCAGTAGAATCCCAATTTTGAGGCTTACCGCGAGCGCTATTGGTTCCACCGCTATAGGCACCGCTAAGCGGTGTAATTATGGTGACCTACTATTTTGGACAATCCCGACTTTGAGGCTTAACGATGAGCCTATTGGTTCCACCGCTATAGGCACCGCTGAGCTGTGTAATCTTGGTATCTTATTGCCTCACACAAAAATGCTATAACTTTTCACTCGGGTATCGGATTTAGGTAAAATTGGTATCGTTGGAAAGTTGATTCAATTATATAAGATTTGGTAGGTCTTTAGCTGGAAAATTCTGCATACATTAAATTTTATACACTTTCAAAGTTGACCCTTGTAGAATCTAACACCAAACTTTGGATCAATCTAAGGTTCTTAGCTCAACTTTGTCCTAAGTAAATTCTATGAACATCTTTCACGTCGAGAGCACTTCATAAACTAGAATAATGACCATGACACATACATTAACATAAAATCATGATATTAACATTTATACACATAGGAACGACGGTTCGAATTCTAGCATGAAAGTACGAGGTGTTATATTATCTCCCCCTTGGAATCATTCGTCCTCGAATGATGGATAGGAACTTGTTAAAGCCTTAGAGCTATGGAATAACATGTACATGATATGTTTACCAAAAAAGGATATAACTGATCTGAAATATCAAATCTTCTATCATGAAATCAATTTCTGAGCTAACTTGCCGTTACTTAGTATAAAAACCTGATTCACACTGAGAATTTAGAATTTTCTTGAAGTGTTCATGATACAATATACGTATAGAACTGCAAAGTGATAACTTATGCAAGCATGAATCATGAGACAACAAGACTAATATCATACAATAGGTATTACACTATCTAAGATGGAATTCTTGGAAAACTAATATCGTTCATTGAACACTTGTGAACTAAATCATGACTAAATATCTGAATCTAAAACTGATACAAGGTGCATAAACTGAGCTGAATTCACATTTTGCATGGATACAAACATTTTATCTCATGGAATGGCCTTATTCGTGAAACTTTGGGTAGTAAGACTAGGTGGAAAGTTAGAAATCTATAGGAGCTTATCTGCTTGATTGCTAAATTGGATCACAGGCTCTATGAACTGGACCATACTAACTGCCCAAACTTAAATGGAGTATTCTCCAACACTCTTCAAAGAAATTCAATAATATGGCATGATCTGAATAAGAAATATAACTCATAAGCTAGGATAGAATTAGTAGGCCTTAGGCAATGCAACTTCTTCCTTTCAAGCTTAGCCACATTACAAAATACTCCCTCAACTATACTATTCCCCTTAATTACCATATTCATTGATTTGACTTATAATTCTCACATGGGCGTTGATAAATCCATCTACTAAAGTCTAAACTGAACTAAATTCTCTCACCATGATCAAGCCTAACTTGAAATCACAAGATACACGTGCTACACCATAATTCTAGTCTAAACCACATGAATCAATCTTCTATGTCTCTCACAGAGACATACCCTAAACAGAGCATGCCTTACCACTTCAATGACTAACTCTGAACTCTTACTATGGATTCGCTAGTGCATATTGCATTCCCCCACTTGATCCCAACATGACATTTCAGCCTATCATTATAATCACACATGAACTTCAAGGCAAACACCCCTAAAGGCATCTTTCTCATATTCCCTAAACCTCTATCAACAACCATTTTCTTGCACTATGCTTTGGAGGAAAAACCCAGAATTCTTAACAAACCATGATATATGCCAAAGATTTACCTTAATATTCCTTCATTCTTTAACCTTAGATCGAAAAGCATAAATAATCTTTCTTAATGAGGGTCATCAACTCCCTCTCATCTAAGCCATTACTTAATCATTAGCATGACCACTATCTTAACATAGGAATAGGTCATTGCAGGGCTAACACATAAGGATCTGAAACACGAAGAAATACCATACATAACTTAGATACTTAACTAAGGCCTGAGGGATAGTATGTCAAAGGTATGGATTCAGTAAGGAGATCTAAACTGGGGACGTACACGATATAAATCTGAGTTTCGCTAGTATCATGAATTTCTGAGAACTGATTATACTCTAAAACATGAGTTCAAACTTATCATAAGCTATTCAACATAATACTAGAGTTCATAGATTTATGAAGGATAACTCAAATCATGGAGTGAAGCTATTACTTACTTACTGGAAGTTGAGAATGAACTTGAATATGCATGAAGTGCATAAGCATTGTCCTTTGGCATGGATCTCTCACACAAGATATGAATTTGGTATGATAATGACTGAAATCCAAGGAATACTCTAAAGTAAGAAGGGGTTACTATCTCATTACAGCTCTTATTGCCATGTAATGCAATCTAATTCTCAAAACTTGATTTGGTTCTTCCCTCAGCCATCTCTCCCTTAGATCAAAGCTGACATTCTTAGCTTGTAGGTCTATTCCATATCCTCAAAACTAAGCCATAATTTCTTTGCTCTAACGGTCTACACACAATGCTAAACCCATAAGGATAAACTATATTTTAAACTTACTGACTTCATTCTTGGACACCCTCTTAGTACATACCACCCTTAACTCCCTTTAGCTTCAATAGTCATCATCATAGACTTACACTCTATTAACTTGACAAATATACCCACCTTACTGAAATACATAACCATTTTTTTCCTTCATAGTCTACTAATATCATACCTATAAACTAATACTTTCCCTAAACCATAAGAATCAAATTATTACTTAAAAGACTCATAACCAACTATCCATAACTCCTCAACTTAGCTATTAGGAACACCCTACACTATATAGCTAGCCTTCTTCCACTTAACTACTCACGGGTACTATTAACAACACATAATACTTAATAACCTTCGAAAATAATACAGCCACATATCACCTTGGGAACCCCTCTATATTATACTTACAACATCATAATAAATTATGAATAAATGAACTTAAAATCTTCCATACACTGTTCAAGCCTTCTAGATCACTTCCATACAACTAGCCGCACTAACCAAGAAATCATTATTTCCACCTTGCTGATGATCTACTATTCAAACTTAGTGTCTAGTGCTAGGCATGATTAACAACCCAATCTCACATACCATTCTTACTTGGAAGCTATAAAATAGAGAATCAAGAAATACTAGCCCACTAGAAACTCATAACAACAATAATAGGTCATAATCATATAATATATCTTATTAAAATATGTTAGCACATACTCTTTCTACACATTATGACTATTTACCCATCTATACACCTAAATCATTTTCATAGCTCTATAAGTTTCAACTAAACTCCTTTTTTGCAGCCTTAGGGGAAGCCTAAATTAACAAAACCACCAATTACTTCATTAATATCCTATACCTCTATAACACCTTAAGTACTATCAATACCCCTTTCATACTTCAAGTAAACAATAATTCACCTTAACTAATAACTCCTCTCTACCTTCCACTATCTAACACACAGGAACATATCACCTCCACACAAACTCAATAGCATGCATAAGTTTATCTCTATATTTTCAATCAATCGTCAATCTAACTTTTCTTGTCATTACACTTCTATGCGCATAATTCCAGCTATAGAAAGGTTCTACTACTTATGAATCATAACACTCTAGGTTCATACTATTTCCTCTCATGAGCATTATCTATATAGAAGGATTAATAAGGAATTTAAATACATATCTTACTCTGTCTTAACTAGACAAATCATAAGGATGAAAACATAAATCTTATCTTAAGAAACTTATAACACACTAGCGAGCTCCTCTCAAGCCCCTTGTGTGACTACTAAAATTTTTGATAGTAAACCTGAGAGTATCATCTTAGGGGAAATGGGAATCTAGTACTCATGTTATCTCGAAAAGTCATAGATAGAGAATTTTAGGGTAATACATGAGTATATAGGAGTTTCTAAGAGAACAGCTTTACAGCATGATCTAGACCATAAAGAAAGGAAAGATTTCTTAAATGCCCTATAGCCTCTTGAAGAAAAGTACAAACGTCACTGGACCGTTCCACAAGACTACTAGACACAGCTTCACAGACACCCTAGGAAACTTGAAATCTGTGCTCTGATACCAAGTTTGTAATGACCTGAAACTACCCCATAGTTGTCACACGGTTCTTAGGACCACACCTGATCCCAAGCTAACCCTTGTACTAGCATAAATCCTGAGCAACTAAATAAAATACGTAAATCTAAATGAGATAAGTAGAAGATCAGTCTTTTATGAATCTAATCAATACAAAGCAATATAAAAATGATTACAACTCTACTTATACAACACAAAACTAGAATTCAAATATATTAGTTCTACTGACAGCGTATGAAGCATCTACTATACTGATTATAGGTAGCTAGGATGCGACTCCAACTACCACTAATCAATACACATGAGTAAGAAAATAAAGTACATAAATAACATCTAACTAAAGTCCCCAGAGTAGGAGGACTTGTCATCTGCTGGATGGAATCTGCAACTATTTAATTATGATACATGGAATACAACTAAACTATTACCTACATTATTAAACAATATAGCACATAGACGTATATGTGGATCAGTACTTTCGGAATGTACTAAGCATGCGGGAGTGATGCATATGTAAAATAATATTTCAATGTTCATATAAACTTATAAAAGGATGCATGCTAAATATAAATGACTCACATTGGCTGGAATAACTGAAAGCTGAAAATCATGAGTCATAAATGAAAAAACATGTATAAATCTTGTGAGTCATAACACTTAGTTCTAAAATTTGTACTTTTACTCTTTCTAGTAGTGGAATAAGTAGAACTGAAGTTAAATCTATTTTCAAATCATGCAGGCTAAGTGTAAAAGGACTCAGCTTTGTATCTGTAAACTAAAACCTGATATATGATAACTGACCTCTTTTATAAGATAATATCTGAATAAATTTGTGAGTCTTTACACTAAGTTTCTAAAAACTGTCCTCTTATTCTGTTGTAGGACTTAGGAATTAGGGATTTTCTTCTAAAATATTTTCTATTATTCTTTTCTATTCGGGAGGTTCTTCTAACCAACATAAATCATGTGTGATATCATGGAGTCCAACATCTAGTTCCCCTAAGGGGAAAACCTCATGTTGGGGAGAGGTGTCATACTCTTGCCAATGAGATAATTTGATAATCTGAACCTCTGTTGGCTCATAGTTATGGGGTATGAGACCTTAGAATCATACCCAACTCGGCATTAAATACTACTCCCTTTAATATGTATGCTCAGTCAGTAGGAAATCCACTTTAAAACTAGCATAAGGGTTTTCAATGAAAACCAGTTATGCATTTGTTTACTTTAAACTATAATCCAAACTATAAAGTGGATTCCATATCTTAACTGAGGATCAAAAGATCAAATCATATTTAAAATTTGAATATATACTATAACAGGGTGCTAAAAATCATAATCTTCTTAAAATATCAATACTAAAACTTAGGGCGTAAAACCCATGCTTTAGACTTATTTAAATTCATTGCAAAAAATTTGCAATAATATCCATAAAATGAAATCAAAATCACAATATCATGCTTAAACTCAACAAGAAATTTGTAATCAATGTCTCAAGTCATAATAACGAATTCAAATCATAAAATAGAATTCCTTAAATCAAACAAAAATGGAATTTAATACTTTAATTACTTTTTAAATCCATAGCTCAAAATAAGATACTTTGGGTATGAACCCTAATTGCAATACATGTAAATTCATGTAAGTTCATCTTTAAAAGCTAGTTTTGGGGATAAGGATGAAAGGAGTATCCTTGTTCATACCCCTAAATACCTTATTATGCTTGATTTGATGTAAAAACTTGACTTTGAAGCCTTAGGAATGTTCTTGAATGCATTTCTTGAAGTTCTTAAATTTGGAAACTTGAATTCTTGATTATCTTGAAAAGAAATGGTGAAGTTTGGATTTCTTAAAGTTAAAGTTGGAGTTTTAGGGTTTATTGGAGAGAGATTTGGTGAATAATGAGTATATTTTTCTTAGACTGACGTCTAATCTGTTGTTTTAACGATCTTGGGCTGTATGGAAAAGACAAGACTACCCCTCAGAATTAAAAGTTCTAGCAGAATCTCGATTTTGAGGCTTACCGCTGAGCAATATTGGTTCCACCTCTATAGGCACCGTTGAGAGGTGTAATTGCAGTGACCTACCATTTTACACAATCCTAAAATTGAGTCTTACGACTGAGCGCTATTTGTTCCACCGCTATAGGCCGCCGAGCGGTGTAATTGCAATATCTTACTTCCTCATATTAAAAATTCTATAACTTTTCACTTGGGTATCAGATTTAGGCGAAATTGGTATAGTTGGAAAGCTGATTCAATTATCTACAATTTGGTGGGACTTTATCTGGAAAATACTGCATATATTAAAAGTTATGCACTTTCAAAGTTTATCCTTGTAGAATCTAACACCAAACTTTGGACAAATCTAAGGTTCTTAGTTTAACTTTGTCCTAACTAAATTCTATGACCATCTTTCACTTTGAAAAAGCTTCATAGACTAGGATAATGATAATGACACATGTATTATCATATAAATCATGAGATTAACATTTATACACATAGGAACGACGTTTCAAATTCTAGTGCAAAAGAATGGGGTGTTACACCCATTGTCCGGAATGTCTTGTAATGGACTACCCAAAGATATAATGGAAAGAATGCGAAAAAATGTAATAACAAATCAAATACATAATATAGTCCTAAAGCCTAGTGGTATCATTATAAGAGCTTCTACATAACAAGATTTCAAAGTGACGTACAAATAAATACACTGATATAACTTATCTATGAATACAACATAGAGACTAGTCTAATACATAAGAGAGAGATAAGTAATACATTGAATGTCAAGAGATCACTCTAAATCTCTAAACCATGGCAGCACTGCACGATGCACACATCAATGGCGATAAGCTGTACTATAATCTGCAGGCTGCAGAAGTATAGTTTGAGTACCAAACATGTAGTACTCAGTAGGCAACTACCGACTAAGCTCCAAAGATAAAGTAGATATATACAACATATAAATAGAATTGAAAACTACACCCAAATGTCCAACCACAATATAATATAGCCAATGAGATAATAAGGATAAACTATCCTATTCATATCCAAGAGACTAACATTTTAAAGCTACGGAAGTAGTAAGAATACACTATCTTAAGTCCATCCATGCTTATGAATCTAAACACAATACTATATATCACTGGCCAATATACAAAGTAAAGCAGGAAGGAAGATATATATATATATATATATACATATAAATATACAAAGCCAAGAAATGAATATACAATCTGAATCAATGAAAGAAAGGAATAAACGGTAACACCATAGCTACACATAGCTAGGTATGCATATATACATATATATATATGAAAGGAAGGAATAAACGATAACACCATAGTTACATATACCTAGGTATGTATATATATATAATTATATAACCAAGGTCTACTTAAAATACAACCTAGATCACCAAACTAGCTATTTAAGACCTCATAATCATAGAAGGATCTAGTGCTAGAATACTCAGGGTTCCAATCCATATATCAAGTCATCAGTTGGTCATGCATGATAATATAATTGTAAGATAGAAAGCTAGGAATAATACCTCAAGTAGCGATACCAAATCAATGACTAGTCTATCATAAACTTTCCATAATAATGATCATAATAATGATAATAACAATGATAATAATAATGTCAATAACAACATGAGTAATTGGCTACTTCAGACAACCAAATTCCAAGTCGAGCCTATGTGTACCCGACTGCCCTAGGCCTAGAAAGTTTAATTAGAATACAACAATACAAGGCATAGTCATCACCCATAACTATACAACCATCCCATGTGAGCTGATAGATATATGTGCATACTGGTGATTGGTGATGTGCATGCAAAAATGAATGCAATAGAACTCCCAATACCACAAACATCATTGTCATAACCATTGGCATCCTCATAACCATCATCATTATCATTATCCTACACATAATCATCCTCCGACTTTCTTGGGTATATATATATATAAATATATTTTCCATAAATGGGGATATCCAAACTCGAACCAATATATGTGCACCTAAAAACATCAATATAATCATCCCCCGGATTTGTCGTGTATTAATACATTATCATAATATCCTTCAGCCTTTTTGGGTATCATCACATCATCATAAAATCCTCCGGCCTTGCCAAGTACCATCATGCCATCATAATATCCCTTGGACTTGCCGGGTATCATTATATCATCATAATATCTAAATCAATGTCAATAATAAAGAGCTAGCCCCATGAGGGATAAAGTAAAGTGCAAGACCCACAAGGGCTAAAGTAAGAACGAGTAATTCTCACATATGCTAAAGTAAATAAATATTAAAAGAGAAGCAAGGTAGAGTATAGTTCCATAATTCATCATTCATCATCAATGTTGCATTATCAATAACCATATATACATAACATGAATATTATAAGTTTCGTCAAGCTTTACCCAAAATCTATATATATCAATCTAGCATCTTGCTCTATCTTATACTGGAAAGATGTGTATCTGGATATAATAGGTACACAAGCTTAAGTTGTGGCTATAAGAGTGTAAATTCGTATGCTTGTTTCTCGGAGTGAACTTAGGGACTAAATCATGACAAAAGTGTAGAAAGGGTTAGAATCCTTTACGACCAGAGTAATTAGTAATATCAAATCTAGACTAAAATTTATCTCTGTCAAGTCTTTAAAACATCATTATAAACATCCTTTACATATAAACTATTCATTAAAACTGGCATTTATTACTATAAAGAAATTCATTATTAAGGAAGAAGTGGGGTTTAACCCTTAGTTAGTGACAACAATAATAATATTATAATCTAATCGAAATCGTATCAATCCTCGATGCAATGATCATGAATGTACCAAATATATGCATGTCATCACCAGTATTCATACAATGTTACCATTAGCATTAATATATCAATAAACTACAGCCGCAACCTTTATAAAGATAGACACTTCCCGGATGGTCAACTTTTGTTATAAAACGACCTTGGACCCAATAATGTGTCCAAAAAAATTTTTAACATCATAATCATAGTATTTTGCCTACATACATATTTTGAACCCATATCAAAATCAAATCCATACATTATTTCATATTTGTAAGTCGTAGCATATTCACGAGGCCTAGCATCATTATAATCCATAAAGCATATCTATAATCATCTTGCAAATAGGAGGCATCTCACATCGAGGAAGCATAATGCATCAATAAATCACAACTCATAACTATAAGGTTTATTACATCTATAACACGTCTAATATCTATAGGTCATATATCATGACTATGAGAGATATCATCCCTATAGGCCAAAAATCTTGTCTAAGAGGAAATAACATCTCTAAAGCCATGATCATAATTCGGGGAAAGTCATCACAATATACTAAGCCACGAAGTAAACTTATTCTAAAGGTTTAATAGTCTCAACTATGCCTAATATCCATAACTAAGTCCATAAGGCTAACATAAGTCTTAGCCTATGGTGGGCCAAAAAAATCCACTTCTAATCCTCAATTTCCATATTTAGGCAATTTACACCCACTACTAGGATAAGGTATCTAGTTCAATTTCTAGATGTCAAGTAAGCCATAACCAATTCTAAGATAGAAACTTCGCCTGGAAACATGGGCATTTAAGTCAACTCTACCTAAATTACAGTTTTAAGATCATTAGAGTAGCCCCACTAATATTAATCACACTAATCATAATTCCAATACAAAAGGCATATTCCACAACTAGCATCATATCAAATATAATATATGAATTAGTTCAATGTCAGGAGAAGGAAATAGGATTCAATAAGGGTATTATGCATTTCAACTTATAGATAAAAACCCTCATCTAATCCCCAAACTTCAATACTCAATACTAAGTCATTTTACCCATAATAAATCTTAGCATTCACGTTCATATGCAATATATAACATGCATCATCTTATGGAGAAGAGCAGACCGAAGCCTACCTCAAAGTCAAACACAAATCCTTAAATCATTCACTAAAAGCTCACCTTCATTTCACAATCCCAAAATCCCATCATACTATCAAAATCATAATCTACTCATGAATACGAGAATAATGATACCCATATTGTACCATTGTGCTCCAAGTCCAAAAAATACACCAAAACCCCCAAGTGGGCCCCACTTACAGAATCAGGTTTTCGAGGTCAACCTAATGTTCATACATTAACAAAGAATAATAACCCTCAAGAAATGGGTGAAAAATAAGCAAATTGTGGGCAAAAATCAAGCCCTAGGTGATTTGGGGCTTTGGTTAAATAATCAAGAAACTCAAGCATGAAATTGAAGGATTCTTACCTTAAATCTGAAGATATTCGTGATAAAAGATGTTAATCAAGCTCCCAAGTCACCCTAAAGACTCAATTTTGAGTTATCACACCATTTTTACTGATGAACCAAAAATGACTAAAATGCAGCTAAAGGGGCATTTTATACCCATATAATTAAGGAGATGTTTCTATTGCAATCAAGGGATTGCGATAGCAATTGTGCAATAGCCATACACCTTGAACAATTGCAATAGGTCTATTACGGTGTCCCTTGTGCAATCGTAATGCACCAACACCAGCAAACTTGGAAAATTTTCCAAGCTTCCAACAATGCTTCGAGATTTATTCAAAACTTGATTTTCATAAATGAACTATGTAACCATACTAATTCGATGTTCCAAATGACATAGTGAAGTTAAATTTTCCATCCGGGGTTGTTTTGACCAAATATGGGTCCCACACCCATATTTCTAATTTTCCAACTTTTCGATCAATAGGTTGAAATGAGCTCGGGTGCATTGGCACCCAAACCAAAGGTCAACCTAGCCTAAAATCAATATTTTGGAGATGCTGGCGCAGTTAGAATTTGCATATTAGATTGTTTTTCTGATGTTTATGCCCGGTGGCCATTTACAACTAGCGAAGACTTCTAAAAAATAAAAACTTTTCGATAATTGAACTGCCAGTCCCAACAAGTCATAAATGACTTGGGGAACTATAGGAAATCCCTAACAGCAGAAATAAGCAAAAACATAAAAAAAATTACCTAAAGGGTCATTACAATATCCACTATTAAAAGGACTATCATCCCCAAAAGTCAACGGATAGAAAAAATCTCAAAAGCCTGAAAGGCTGAGATACTGGGCCCGCATACTCTAAGCATGAATTACCATATAACCTCTACTAAGAGAGAAAAATTCTAAGGGATTTCACCACAGGTATCCCTTTTTCAACTAGCAGCCTCACTTCACTTCCAAATAGACAAAACTTATCTTCAACTGCTAACTGGCCTCCAATAGAACTGAAAAGGCTGATGAATGCAAATTTTAACCACAACAAACTAATACCATATCTATACTCGTACAAATCATCAAAGGCTTATCCGAGCCAAAACCATCCCAAGACATCCATTGACTCCAAATCCTAATATAACCTTCCTTTACCCTTTTCCCCTACTATCCACTCTAAACTAGGAGAAAAATCACTTGAGTCAGATCCACACAATCTTACCATAGAGAACTCAAAGAACTGAAGTTAAAATGCAGAAAGTCCATTTAACAAATATGAGAACAAGCCTATATGGCATTGTTTGGGCACAGAAACGGGGTTAATCAAGGACTACAATCAAAGCCTATCCTATAGCTAGCTTGAATGTTGATCATACTGAAAATCAAAAGATCAAAGAATAACTACTCATTACTAAATGATCTGCTCTAGGATGCCCTATCAACCAAGACTGAAG
Organism: Capsicum annuum; assembly: GCF_002878395.1. Lineage (NCBI taxonomy): Eukaryota > Viridiplantae > Streptophyta > Magnoliopsida > Solanales > Solanaceae > Capsicum > Capsicum annuum. Next base: position 143,438,553 of record NC_061115.1, on the reverse strand, counting down.
CCATACTGAATCCAATTTAAGTATCTTACTCCCACTTTGTATATCCGTCATGACTTGAACCAGGGCCTGGCCGTAAAAGGTGTCTCAAGTCCACCAAGGATTGGAGACCACCCTCATTGCCTAGTAAAACCGAATACAATGCCCAACAGGGGCTAAATTCTGAACATATGACAAGATATGATGTAAAATCTTAAAGTAATCTAAGATAACTAAAAATCCGACAACAAATAACAAAAACCTCAGAGTCCATAGCAATATCCGCAAAGCTCTTAAACAATACCAAAAGCAAATCTAAGTCGGGATATGCCCCCGACTTTGATAATGATAATGTTAACAAAAATATAAAGTCTTTAATTCTACTCTATAAGAAGAAACTGATGAAATGACCAAGTCTTTCAGAGAATAAAAGCTCACCACTTTACCATAACAAATGACGAATCAAGCCGATCTACCTAACACTATGCAGGAAAAGTAGAAGTATCTCTGGTGTCTGCATCATGTGGAGATACAACATTTGAAGATGATTAGTGGGTTGAGCACTAGCATATAACTCAGGGATACGGGACAAAATAATGCCTAGTCAAACCCAATTAAAATCCATGTGAACATAATCATATACATATGTAAATAATATGTCGGAATAGGGAACAAGGCTTAACATATACTCTAAAATCATTAACCTAGATTGTGTAGCATAGACATCATAATAAGTCACCCATAGTCTATATGGGTCCAGCTCTCCCCTACCTGAAAGGGCCCCAATATATGTGGTTGCACAAATCAAAGAATAATTACATAAGCATATACACTGTGGAAGACTCGAACCTCCCGGCATATACCAAGAGTGGCTTAATCTCTCTATCAATAACATGGGGGACTCAAACCATCTAGTCATTTAGACCCCCACATGAGTGATAGTAGTTTCAAGTATTGGTCCCTTAGGACCTCCACTTTTACGACACATCTACACACCCCTCTTTTAAGCCTCATTAAAACATTTATCATATATTCCCATTCATTGAACCATAATACATGTTTAGGCATACTGTAACGCCCCAAAAGTACACCTTAGACGCCATACGATGCTTACAGCGTCGAAGGATAACAAGCTAACCTATGAGTTGGTACCTGCTGTGAGCAATAAATAAAATAATGAAGACATGTATGAAACATAGTAGAAAAATGCCATAAGGTTTTAACAACTAAAATTCAATACTGAATAAAAAATTTAAAATGTCTAAACATACTGTCAATACTGATAAACAACTGATAATAATGACTAAAAACTAACTATTTATCTGTACTAGTTTGAAAGACTCTAAATTGACTGACTGTGGATTTGATGGGACAAGTCCCCAACTAACTTCAACTGACTACTAAACTGAACTGGAATAAATATAAATGGTTCTCAAAATATGAGAACTCACCACTGTTGCTTCTACTGGTGCACTGGGATATCTAGGTGCAGTTGGGACCTGAGCATTTGAACTTATGATATGAGACATCATAGCACAAGAAATGAGTATGTAGTCAGTACTTTGAATGTACTAGTATGCTAAATAAGATTAGGCTGATGTGCAAGGCTCATAAGCATGAATAATAATTGACTGAATAAAAAACATGAAATAACTAATTTGTAGTATGCGAGGAAGCTGTAAAATTTGAGAAGGCATGACCAAGCAAATAACATGGTACTGGGTAGTATGTAAACTAAAATACTGAAATACTGATACTATGAACCTAATAACTATATGCAATTGTCAAGTAAATCCTAAAAACTAAACTTTGAACGCTGAAATGAATACGAGATTGAGACTGTGGGAGCTATCATCTAACCAACATGCCCCAATATAAGCTTATTGGGGTCCAACCTGTGACCCCAGTTGGAAGGGTGTTAGTATCATGCCACAGGTACTAACATTTGATGCATCGATCCACTAAAGTGTTGTCCCAAAGGACTAAGGGTTACCCTAAACTGGCAGGTACCCTTATTAGATAGGTGTCAACCCTCAACTGGCAGGTTAATCTCTCAACCTACGCTGGCTCGTAGTTATGGATACAGAAATTGCTACTAAGGGTCATACTTTCTACTGGCAGGTGAACCCTCATCCTTGGGTTTGCTCAGTGCTAAATCCTACTCCCAACTGAATGACACTAGATACTAGACTGAACTATGTTTACTAGTTATGATAACTGACTAAAATGATAGGGATCGTAACTATTTTAAAATCATTCTGCAAATATTGAAAATTAGGTAAGCAGCTAAATTTTTGGTATTCAAACCCCCTGCAATCAATAGAAATAATAGCAAGATCATACTAAAACTTTAAGGACATGATATGTAAGCATTTATTCAAAACTCATTCATGTAGGTATTTCATCAAACACCTACAATTCATGTTTTAAGCTAAGCATGAGAATAGTTTTAAGACTTATAGTAATAGCATGATTTCACTACTAAAATCACCAATTAAGGTTTAACTCATCAAACAACACCATTCTAATGTGTAGGGTTTAATAATAACCATAATTACATGCAAATATGGTATAGAATCAAAATTCATGGGGATTCATAGTTAACATCACAGTAACCTGTAAAAATCATAACTTTGAATTTGAAATTGGATTCTTGGACTCCATGGGCAAAAAGGGCCAATGGATGAAGATCTAACATACCTTAAAGCTTTGATCTTGAAAAAAAATTAACGTTTTTTGAAGATTCTTGAATGGTGATGCTTGGATTTTTGTTCTTAGGAATGGAGGAGGGTTTTTATGTTAGTTGATTTGAGGAAGATGGGCAAATAATTCCCTTTTGGGTGTTATAATTTGTGCTTTGGACATTTGGGGTTAAGGGGAAAGGACCAAAGTAACCCTTGACCCTTAAGAAGCTAAACCTGTGGGGAAATAACCCCCGCAGCGTGACCCCTAGTTGGGATAATTAGCCCTCATGATGCGACCCCTAGTTGGGTTGAATAGCCATCGCAGCGCGGGGCTATCGCAACCCCTTACTGCTTCTCACGAAAAAATTCCAAAACTTTTCGCTCAAGTGTCAGATTAAGGCAAAATTGGTATCATTGGAAAGCTAATTTGGTTATTTACAATTTTTAGGGTCTTAAACTGAAAAATTCTACATATTTATAAAGTTATACTCATTCAAAGCTTACTCTTGGGAAATCAAACACCAATACTTGACCGATTCAAAAACTCTTAGCTCGTCTTGCTGTAAGTAACTCTTATGAACATGTTTTATACAACATAGACTCTCCTCTTATTAGGATAATGAACATGATATATGCATTAAAATATGAATTACATGATTAGAGGTTACACACACTAGAACAACAGTTTATTTTCTAGTTTAGAAACATATGAGGTGTTACGTTATCTCCTTCTTAGAAATATTCATCCTCGATTGAGACTGACTGAATAGAGAATATTGAGGGGATGAGACTTTATACTAAGTATGCATATTTTTGGAAGCATTATTAGATGACTTAAATGGTTAGTGAATGCATGCAATGACATGAAATTGATTATATGGCTGAAACTGCGAGTGGACAAGAGATAATTTAAGAAAAAGTTGTTACCTTAAGCTGTGTTTGAACTTACGGAGAAGAGATGAGTGTACTTAGTTCACATATATGCTTGTGCCTCCCATGTGGCACCCTCAAAGGACTAATTTTGCCAAAGGACTTTGACCAAGGAAACTTCTTTGTTACTTAGTCTATGAACCTGGTAATCAAGGATCTCAACTGGAATTTCTTCGTAAGAAGGTTTTTCTGAACATCTACGCTTTCTAATGGAACAACTACAGCTGGGTCACCAATACACTTCTTCAACAAGGAGATATGGAATATTGGGTGCATTGATGTCAAATTTGTAGGCAACTCAAGCTCGTAAGCTACCTTTTCAAAGCGGCTCAAGATTCTGTAAGGGCCAACATATCGAGGACTGAGCATCCTCTTCTTACTAAACCTCTTCACCATTCATGGAAGAGATCTTCAAATATACAAAATCTCCAATCTCAACCTCAAGATCCCTTCTCCTCATATCAGAATAAGATTTATGTCGGCTTTGGTCTATCTTAAGCCTTTCCCTAATCAATTAAACTTCCTCCAATGCATCAAATAATGAATCAGGCCCTACCAAAGTGGTCTCACCTACCTCAAACCAACTAATTGGATATCTACATCTCCTCCTATATAGGGCATCAAACGAAGCCGTCTGAATATCAAAATAACAGCTATTATTATAAAACAACTTAATCCAAGTCAAGTGATTAGCCCAACTATCCTTAAAATTGATAACACATGCTCTCAACATATCTTCTAGGATCTGAATGGTCCTTTCTTCTTGACCATCTGTCTGAGGGTGAAAGGCTGTACTGAGGTGGACTTGGGTACCAAGACCCTTCTAAAAGGCTTTCCAAAAGTAAGGTAAATTGAGTACCTCTATCAGAAATAATGGACAACGTAACTCCATGCAACCTAACCAGCTCTCTAAAATAGATCTTAGCATAGTCCTTGGCTAAATAAGAAGTATGGAATGGTAAGAAATAGGCTGATTTGATCATCCTGTCCATAATAACCCAAATTGAATCATGCTGATGATGAGTACGAGGTAAACCCATCACAAAGTCCATGTTCACCTCTTCCCACTTCCAAGTGGGAATACTGAACTCCTGCATGGTGCCACTAGGCTTTTGGTGCTCGACCTTAACCTGCTGACAATTAGAGCACCTTGCTATAAAATTTGCAATATCCCTCTTCATACCACTCTACCAATAGATTTCCCATAGATCGCGGTATATCTTTGTGGCCCATTGATGAATAGACTAATGTGCACCGTGCACTTCTGCAAGAATTTGCTATCTCAACTCATCTACACATGGAAGACATAATCTACCCTGGAAACACAATATGCTATCTCCCCTTTGGGAGAAAACCTCTATTGTATGATCTCTGACTGAATCCTTCAAATTAGCTAGACTGGGATCCTTATCTTACTTTTCTTTCACTTCGGCAACCAATGAAGATTCCAAACTATTCTACACCCAAACATTATCCTTAACTGAATAAACCAAAGAGACACCTAATCTGGAAAGCTGATGAACTTTCCTAACTAGCTCTTTCTTATCATCCTCAACATGAGAAATTCTACTCTTAGACAGTCTACTAAGGGCATCTGCCACTACGTTGACCTTTCTCGAGTGGTACAGAATACTCATGTCATAATTTTTCAACAATTTTAACCATCTTTTCAAGAGCAGATTCAAATTCTTCTGTAAAAACACATACTGCAAGCTTTTGTGATCCGTGAACACATCAACATACATGTTATACAAATAGTTCCTCCAAATCTTTAAGGCAAATACAACGGCTGCTAGTTTAAGATCATGGGTAGGGTAATTCTATTTATGGGGCTTTAGTTGTCTAGAGGTATAGGCTATGACCTTACCTTTTGCATCAAAAAATAATCCAAACCAACTCTGAAGGCATTATAATACACAGCAAACCCATCTAAACCATCCAGCAAAGTCAAAATTAGGGCTGAGGAGAGTCAAGTCTTTAACTCCTGAAAACTCTTCTCACGGAAATCTAACCATTGAAACTTGACTTTCTTCTGAGGTAATTTGGATATGGGGAATGAAATAGATGAAAACCCTTCAACAAACCATTAGTAATATCCATCCAAACCCAAGAAACTCCTAATATCTTATGGAGAAATTGGTCTGGGCTATTTTCATCCTGCTTCGATCTTTTGAGGGTCAACTTTAATGCCATCACCAGAAATGATATGGCTAAGAAAAGCCGTTAATCATAGCAAAAATTTGCACTTACTAAATTTGGAGAACAACTGATGTTCTCTAAGATTCTGAAATACTATCCTGAGGTGGTATGCATGATCACTTTAATTATGGGAATAGACAAGGTGTCATCTATGAACACTATGATGAACATGTCCAAGTACTGCTTGAACACTCTATTCATCAAGTCCATGAAAGCTGTTGGGCAATTTGTAAGACCAAAAGACATGACAAGAAATTCAAAGTGACCATATTGAGTTCTAAAAGCTTTTTTTGGAATGTCACATTCTCTGACTCTAAGCTGATGATAGTTGGATCTAAGATCTCTCTTAGAGAAATAACTGGAACCCTGAAGTTGGTCAAATAATTCATCAATTTTAGAAAGTGGGTACTTATTCTTGATTATGACTTTGTTCAATTAATGGTAATCAATGAGCATTCTAAGAGAACTATCTTTCTTTCACATGAAAAGAACTAGAGCACCCCATGGGGAAACACCAGGCCTGATAAATCCCCTATCTAGGAGATCTTTTAACTATTCTCTTAGTTCTTTGATTTCAGCTATAGCCATTCTGTAAGGCGGAATAGAGATAGGCTGGGTATCTGGGAGAAGGTCTATCCCAAAGTCGATTTCTCTTTCAGAAGGAACTCCAAAAAGATCATCAGGGAATACATCTGGAAATTCCCTCACTACTAAAACTGACTAAAGACGAGGAGTCTTAGAATTGGAGTCTTTAACTCGAACAAGATGGTAGACATACCCCTTGGATATCATTTTTCTCACTCTAAGGTGTGAAACAAGCTGACCCCTAAGTGTCGAACTACTACCCCTCCATTTTAGGACTAGTTCATTTGGAAACTGAAAATGAAAAACTTTGCTTCTACAATCAACTGAAGCATAGGATGAGTGGAGCCAATCTATGCTGAGAATGACGTCAAAATCTATCATCTCTAACTCTACAAGATCAACTAAACTGACTTTCTAGGATATTATGATCAGATAGTTCTTGTATACCTGTTTGGGTACAATAGAGACACCCACTGGGGTAGACACTAAAAAAGGTTCTGCTAAAGTCTCAAAACTGACACCAAAATCAACAGCTATGTAAGGGGTTACAAAAGAAAGAGAAGCTCCAGGATCTAACAAAGAATAAAATGTAAATAAAAGACCTAGAACGTACCAGTAACCACATCAGGAGAATTTTCCTAATCCTATCGGGACTAAAGTACATATAATATGTTTTGGCACTGTCCACTGGTGGCACTGGAAGCAGCACCCTTTTGAGTTGAGTAACCGGATGGAACTGGGGGACGATTGGACTGACCCTGCTGACCATTCTTTGGATAGTCCCTGACTTGGTGGCCTGGCTTGCCACACTCAAAACATACGTCACTACCGGCTCTAGAAACACCCTGATGGTTTCTACCATATTTCTAGCAAAGAGGAATTATGAGACCACTGTTTACTTTACCTTGGGACTTAGATCCTAGCGCCCTATCCCAATTTTCATTTTTTAACTTTGGAATAGGAGCACTAGCTAAAGATGGAGCCGAAGCTGAATATTTTTGATGGAATTGGGGACAGTTACCACCCTCTAACCTCGAATGAGCAAAGTTGACACTACCTATCCTAGCTCTCTTGGTCTCTCTTTCTTTCTCCTTAACCTTCCTTCCTCAATCTGTTGAGCATGGACCATAAGCCTAGACAAGTCCATCTCCTTAATCAGTATTACGGTCCTACATTTCTTGACCACACTATCAGATACACTAGACACAAACTTGCTCATCCTAGACCTATTATCAGCTACCACATGAGGAGCATACCTTGACAGCTGAGCAAACTTAAGTGAATACTCTTTCACACTCATATTTTCATGCTTCAAGTTAATAAACTCCAAAACCTTAGCTTCCCTCAAATCCAAAGAAAAGAATCTATCTAGAAAGGTTATAGCAAACACCTCCCATTAAATAGGCCCTGCATCTGTGCTCTATATCCCTTTCACTGCTTATACCAGATGTGAGCTATATCCTACAATTGGTAAGTACCTAACTATCCACTCTAACTAAAAGTCACACTCATAATGTCAGTTACCTTCTGAACCATGTCAAGGAACTCCTGTTGATCCTCGTCAGACTTGGATCCCAGAAATAAAGAAGGATTCATTCGGGTAAAGTCCTAAATCCTAGTTGTGACAGTATTGGACACTGGCTTGGCTAGAATAGCAGCTGGCCAAGTGTTCTAAGCTGCTATAGAGTGAGATAGAGTAGTGAATGTAGCTCTGTGCTTGGCATGTGAAACATGCTCATTCAGGGGATCTTCTTGAATAGGTGGAAGTGTTGGCTGGTTTCTGTTTCTTCTTCCGTTAGACTTTCTGGGAGGCATGTTCTATAAATGAAAGAAAGATTAAATTATATAGAGAATTTAACTTGATATCATGCTCATTCGCAAGACATGAATATGAAATATGGGAAACTTTTCCTAAAATGTCTTGTAGTTTCTTGTCCATAAGTGTGGCGCATTTCACACACATGCACAAGACGCTTCTCAACATGGCTTTCAGACTCCCTAGGACGCTATGAAACCTTAGGCTCTGATACCAAGTTTGTAATTCCACAAGAGTACACCCTGGATGTGACACAATGCTTATAGCCCCAAAGGACTACAAGCTAACCATGAGCCGGTACCTGCTGTGAGAACTGAATAAACTAATGAAGACATGTGTAGCTGAAAAAATTCCTTAAGGTTTTAAATCCTAAAATTCAATACTGAATAAAAATTTTAAAACTACTGAACATAATGTAAATACTGATAAAACAACTGATAATAATGACTGAAAATTGACTATTTGTCTATACCAGTCAGAAAGCCTTTAAATGGACTGACTGTGGAGTCGATGGGACAAGTCCCCAAAAAACTCTGACTGACTACTAAACTAAACTAAAATAAACATAAACAGTCCTCGGAATATGAGTATTCACCACTACTACTGTTGCTGGTGCGTTGGGATATCTAGGTACAATCGGAAACCTGAGTATCTGAACCTATGATATGAGACATCATAGCATAAAAAAAAGTATGCGGTCAGTACTTTGAATGTACTGGTATGATAAATAAGGTTAGGTTGATGTGCATGGCTCATAAGCATGAATTATAATTGACTAAATAAAAAGCATGAGATAACATATTGTAGTATGGGAGGAAGCTGTAAAATCTAAGAATGCATGACCAAGCATATGACATGAAACTAGGGTAGTTTGTAAACTAAAATACTGAATTACTGATACTGAGATACTAATAACTGCATTCCATGGTCAAGCAAAGCCTTAAAACTAAACTTTGAACTCTGAACTGAATACTGGATTGAGACTGTGGGAGCTATCATCTAACCGACATGCCCTAATATGAGCTTATTAGGGTCCAACCTGTGACCCCAATTGGAAAGGTGACAGTACCATTCCATGGGTACTAACACTAGATGCTTGGATCCACTAAAGTGTTGTCCCGAAGAACTAAGGGTTACCCTAAACTTGCAGGTACCCTTATGAGATAGGTGTCAACCTTCAACTGGCAGGTTAATGTCTCAACCTACACTGGCTACCTAGTTATGGAATACATGGATTGCTACTAAGGGACACACCCTTTACTGGCAGGTAAACCCCGGTCCCTGGTTTGCTCAGTGCTGAATCGTACTCTCAACTGAATGACACTAGATACTAGACTGAACTATGTTTACTACTTATGATTATTGACTGAAATGATAGTGCTCATAACTATTATAAAATCATTCTACAGATATTGAAAACTAGGTAAGCTACTAAATTTCGGGCATTCAAACCCCCAGGACTCGATAGTAATAATAGCAAGATCATACTAAAACATTAAGGACATGATATGTAAGCATTAATTCAAAACTCATTCATGTAGGTATTTCATCAAACACTTGAAATTAATGTTTTAAACTAAGCATGAGAATAGTTTTAAGACTTGTAGTAATAGCATGATTTCACTACTAAAACCACCAATTAAGGTTTAACTCAGTGAACAACACCATTCCAACATGTGGGGTTTAATAATAATCACAATTACATGCAAATATGGTATAGAATCAAAATTCATGGGGATTCAAGGTTAACATTACAATAAATTGTATGAATCATAACTTTGAATTTTAAATTTGATTCTTAGACTCCATGGGTGACAAAGGGACCATGGATGAACATCTAACATACCTTAAATCTTTGATATTTAAAGAGAATTAACTTTCTTGAAGGTTCTTGAATGGTGACTCTTGGATTTTTGTTCTTTGGAATAGAGGAGGATTTTATGTGAGTTGATTTGAGAATGATGGGAAAATAATGCCCTTTAGGGTGTTATAATTTGTGCTTTGGACGTTTGGGGTTGAGGGGAAAGGACCAAGGTAACCCTTGACCCTTAAAAAGCTAAAATTATGGGGGAATAACCCTCGCAGTGTGACCCCTAGTTGGGTTAAGCGTCCCTCGTAATGAAACCCCTAGTCGAGTTGAATAGCCATCGCGGTTTGGGGCTATCGCGACCCCTTACTGCCAGTCACAAAAAAATGCCATAACTTTTCACTCGGGTGTCGGATTAAGGAAAAATCAGTATCGTTGGAAAGCTAATTTGATTATCTACCATTTGGGGTGTCTTAAACTGACAAATTCTACATATTCATAAAGTTATACTCCTTCAAACCTTACCCTTAGGAAATCAAAAATCAATACTTGGCCGATAAAAAGATCTTAGCTCTCCTTACTCTAAGTGACTCTTATGAACATGTTTTATACATCACAAGATCTCTTCTCACTAGGATAATGAAAATGAGACATGCATTAAAATATGAATTACGGGATTAGAGGTTACACACACTGGAACATGATTTGCTTTCTAGCTTTGAAACATGCGAGATGTTACACATACATTGTTGGTATCGTCATACCAACTACACTTGCAAAGTAACATCAACATGTCAAACCAATTATCATCACTTGGAAGAATGCACAAACCCCTTAGTTTAATTATACATTAGCTTAGGGAATTTCAATACCCCATAAGGTTCAATTCATAACCATTATGCTTCATTAGCTTTTCACATTATTCAATAGTTCAAGAGTAGTTCAACATACATACTTTTCATATTCAAAACCAATTTCACAATATGGAGTTGAGGTCATTACTAATTCAATTGTCTATATTCATAAACTGGGCAAATCACAATCCCCTAGTTTATTCACCATACCTATGCACCCTACAAGTTTAAAACCATAATTAAAATACGTACAATTATATGTAAATAATGGGAAACATTGTTCAAAAAAAAAGTTCAAAACCCTCAACCCAAGTTCCAAAATAGACATCAAAACCATATGAATAACTAATTAAAAAATATGCTTTCACAAAATAGTAGTTGAGGAAAAGTAACATGCCTGGAAAATCAAGGATTACAGAGAGAATTCAGCCGTTAAAGCTCTAGATGGTCAACTTATATAAACCCTAGGTACTTTTAACTTTACAAAATTTGAGAGAGAAGAGAATGTGCATTGATTTACTAAAGGGTGAAAATAATGCTCGTGGGTCATAGGTTGGGAAAAGGGAAATGTCCAAAGTTCCGTTAATTAAAAGCTAAAAAATTATCGCCAGTAACTGTAGGTCACTCTGCAACTCGTAAAGTCACATAAAGACTCATCACCATGGGTAATTGTAACGCCCCGATTATCTAAACCGGAATGCTACACGGTGCTCATGACCCCAAAAAACCACAAGCTAACCCATGACTGATATCTATACCTGTAACTGCATAATATACATATAAAATACGGAAACATAAATAAAAAAGGCGTAAGACTCAATCTTGAATAATAAAATATCTGAAATAAGGTGGTATCACAGTACCAAAACAAAACTAAAAATACTAAAGTCTAAATCTAAAAACTCTATAATCGTCTGAAAGCCTCTAAACTATCTGAATAAGGAGTTGAAGGAACATGCCTCCAACTAACTCCCTAAACTAAAAATAAACTGAAATACTGGAATAATAAATGTAACGATCATGTCCTCGAAAGATGAGGAATCACTTCTTACTAAACTGCTACTGTTGATCTGGAATCTGCACCTTAGAACCTATGATGTAACATTAAAGAAAAGCACCATAGCGCAAACGCTTCAGTACAACTAAAGTACTGAGTATACGTAGGGGTAGGCTAAATGCATGGGGTTTATATGCATGAACATGCTCACTAATATGAACGTGAGAGTACATACATACATACAAAACTACTACTGAAACTTGTGGAGATACTGACTACTGAGTTTGAACTCTGACAATATGAGTTTCGTTATACTGAGATACTGAATGACTGATAACATGGATGACTATATCTAACAGTCCTAATTCTTGGGAACTATCTGAGTTCTAAATTATATTTAAATATTTGAGTCAGAGATTAGTCCTAGCTAACTGTAAAGAATACTCAACTGAATCTGAGATTGAGATCAAACCTATCTGCCGGGTGATCTCTATATCTAATAATAAGCATCTCAATATAAGACCAAGCCTATCTGATGGGATGGTCCCTGAATCAATGGAACTATAAAAGTTCCTCATTGTATTTGAGTATCTGAATCTAAGATCAGTCCTAGCTAATGAGTGATCTCTGAATACACTGATAAATAAGAATGACTTAGCTTAGTCTGAGATCAGTCCTACCTAATGGGTGATCTCTAGATCTGATAATACTGATAAGAATTGACCATGTCTAACGGTTCTGAGTCTATACAATTGAGCTGAGTTGACTGTATCTGACAGTCCTAATTTTTGTTCACCTAACAGACATGCCCCGATACTGAACTGGTGGAGTCCAATCTTTGCCCCGATTGGAAGGTTGTAAATACCGTGCCACAGGTAGAGACCTCTGCTATGGTCAAGCCTCTCTGATGGGTAACCCTGAATAGGAAATCAAGCCTAAGGCAATATAATAGTCAAGCATAGCCTTAATCTGATGGGTGACTCCTGTCCTGTGCTGGCTACGCAGTTTTGGAGTATAGGGATTTCTGCTAACGGTTCTGCCTCTCTGATGGGGAAATTGCCATCCCTATACTCACTCGGTGCTAGTTCCAACTCCTAACTGAAAGACACTGAACAGATTAATAGAGCTGAACTGACTAACTGAACTGAACTGATTCTGAGTTTACTGAGTTCCTTGGACTGACGAAACACTACTAACATCTAATATCTAGCTAAGTCATGAGATTTTCGATCTTACTGAGTACTGAGTTTTCATGAGATTTCTGAGTCTTTCCTGAGTCACATGACTAACTGGAATTTATGGAACATAGCTTGACTGAGGATGTCTTGAAACATGACACTAGCTCTAGGCACACAGCTATAGTTTTCGGGTACAAGTACCCCCAGGACTTGATGGAAGGAAACTGACATACATGACTGACTTGATCATAAGAGTAGAGTCCACAATTCATAATATCATAAGTAAGAATTTCATAATAAGAATGATTCTCAACAAACTATCACATGATCGGGAATGCACACAACATGTATATACTTGCATGGCTTCAATAACATGGTCATTCCATATCACAACAATATCATGAGCATCTCATACAATAGCTTCAATTCAAGAGAATAGCATGGGGATCACGTTGAACATAAACTTAGAACATGGAATAGTCATTTAGGACTTATTATGTCATAAAACCATAATTTCTTTTCCCTTAGGTATTTTCACAAACACCTTACATGCACATCTTAGGCATAGGTGGATTCATCAAGATTACAAATATTCAACTACCAATTTCACATATTGATACATTAAATACCATCATATTCTCACACAAAACATACAAAGATTCCATCTTAGGCATCATCAAAATCCAACCACATGAACATCAACCACCAACAACATAAACATCATAATACATAATTTAGAAGATGGTTCTTGAGCTTCATGGATGAAAGGAGTCCATGAATCAACTCACGCATACCTTAGAAGGAAGATTTTTGATGATTGAAGGAGGAATTTCCTTGAAATTGGATCTTCAAGCTTAATTATGCAACCCTATTTATTTTTCCCTTTTAGTTCTCTTGAATGATGAACTTAAGAGGTTTATAGGGTTATAATGTGATAAGGAGCTATATATTTCATAGGGTTAAGTTTAGGGACATGTAAGGAGTGTTAAAAGACTTAATTACTCTCAAAATAACTCAAAACAGAGTGTTTTTGACACTTGGAATTGACTTAGGCAGCGCCCAAGTAATTGCACAAGCTAGGTCGGGCGGCGCCTAATAAATTGCCTAAGTTTGGTTGGGCGGTGCCTAACCAATCGCATACCCTTACTGTCTTTCACGAAAATGGGCATAACTTTTTGCTCGGGTATTGGATTAAGCCAAAATTGGTATCGTTGGAAAGCTAATTCAATTCTCTATAATTTGTTGGGTAGAAATATGCAGAAATACCATATTAACATCGAGTTATTCTCGTTGAAATATGACCCTTAAAAATCAAACACTAAAACTTGATGGATTCAAAAACTCTTAACTTGTATTATCCTAAGTGACTTATGTGAACATGCTTAACGTATCATAAGCTATCTTATCACTAGAATACTCATTGTAAGTCATGTACTCAAGTATGAATCGTAGGATAGGAGATTTTATATGTAGAAAAAATGGTTCGTCTCCTAGCTTAGAAACATGTGGGGTATTACAATATCTCCCTCTTGGGAACATTCGTCCTCGAATGGAAATTAATTGAGGCGGGAGAGATGATAAGATGAAGTACGTACAAGATATACACTACTGAACATGGTTTTATGACTGACATGACTAAAAGCTGAGAACAACATACTGAACATGCATATCTGATGCATGGGAAGCTGATTCATAAATATAAGACTGAGGATTCTAATAAAGTGAGTTTTCTCTAAATGAGAATACATATCTGATGCACAACTGAAAGGGTGAATCCATGCATATCTGATCCATGATTACATGACTGACATGATATATAAATGTATGAGTGAAGATACTGATAAATAGTACTTTCTCTACTGAACACGTATATCTAATGCCTGAATATCTGACTGAGCTGACTCTTGGAAGCTTGATAGATTATTCCATGGAACTTGATAACTAATTTATAACGAGAACATGAAAGCATCAAGAAAAGGTAGGGTATCTCTCTCTCCCTTAGGACGCTATGTCCCTCTAGGAATGTTTACCTTGTTGAGATACTGGGGTAATGCACAGGGCATCTACGAACTAGATTATAACTAAATATTGGAGAGCTGAGACTAATGCATGATGCATGAACTGAACTAGACCTGCTAATGTTACTAATTAACTAATGTGGAAACATAAGCTCAAACGAGCGCAATATATCTAACAATGTATACAATTATCATGAAAAACTTATAACGTACCCGAATTTAGGTTGGGGAAAAGTTCTGGATCATGGTGAGTCTAGAGTGAATAGAGTTGATTCTGATACTGACCACTATTAGTGCTGGGATTTGCAGCCTGCTCACGCGAATCTCTACCTTTCTGAGCTAACACTCTACACTCCTACATTCTGTGGCCTGGTTTACTGCACCCAAAACATACCTGACTACATGCACCTAGATGATTCTTTCCATACTCTCCACAAAGTGGATAAGTACACTCACTTCTAACACTACTCTGGGCTTTGGAGCTTGGCGCCCCACCATGACTAACATCTCCAAAGTTAGGTGTGGGCACACTAGTTGAAGATGGAACAGGGTTTGAATTTTTCTGACTATGGTAAGAATGATTACCACCCTGTGACCCAGCTAGAGAAAAGTTTTAACTACTTATTCTGAATCTCTTATTAGATCTCTCCCTCTCCTTAGACTTATCTGCCTCTATCTGCTGAGAATGCATCATTAACCTAGCAAAGTCCATGTCCCTTTTGAGCATACCTGTTCTACACTCTTTCAATACTAACCCCGACACATCAGTCACAAACTTACTCATACTCGCTCTAGGGTCAGCTATCAAGTCAGGAGCATACTTAGCTAATTGGTTGAACTTAAGACAATACTCCTTCACTATTATGGAGCCTTGTCTCAGGTTTATAAACTCTTCTACCTTAGCTTCTGTAATCTCTAATGGGAAAAACTTATCTAAGAAGGCATCCTAAAATATCTGCTAAGTCATGGGAGTTGCATCTTCCCCTCTACTCTTCTTCCACAACACTACCCAATCATAAGAAATATCTTTCAGCCTATAGGATGCTAATTCCACACTCTCTTCCTCTGACACATGCATGATTTAGGTGATCTTCTTTACCTCTTCTACATACAGTTGTGGGTCCTCGCCTGTTACTGACCTAAAGAATTCTGGAGGGTTCATTCTCATAAAATTTTTGATTCTGGCTGTAGCTGAATCCCCATTTTGCTGAGGTGGGGCTGCAGTCTGTTGGTTGCCCTGAACACTAGTAGTCATAGCCTGGGCTAGTGCCTAAAAAGCTGCCTAAAATTCTGCATGTGACACATTCTCATTCAAAGGATCTGTAGGCTGCGGGGCTGACTGATTCCCTGTTCTCTTCTTAGGAGGCATGTTCTGCAAACAGAAGAGGAACAAGGATTAAACTGATAATTCAACTTGAGCTTTTGCTCACTGACATGATATGAGTACTGAAAGAAGGGAAACTATTCCTAAAACATCTTAGAGCCTCCTGTACATAAATATGTCATGCAACACACCCATGTACAAGACACTACTAGATGCGACTTTTAGACTTCCTAGGACTCTATTGAACCTTAGGCTCTGATACCAAGTTTGTAATGCCCCAATTTTCTGAACCGGAACGCTACACGGTGCTCATGACCCTAAAGAACCACAAGCTAACCCATGACTGATATTTGTACCTATAACTGCATAATATACATATAAAATATGTAAACATAAACAAAAAGGGCGGAAGGTTCAATCTTGAATAGTAAAATATCTGAAATAAGGTGGTATCACAGTACCAAAACAAAATTGAAAATACTAAATTCTAAATATAAAAACTCTATAATCGTCTGAAAGCCTCTAAACTATCTGAATAAGGAGTTGAAGGAATATGTCTCCAACTAACTCCCTAAACTAAAAATAAACTGAAATACTGGAATAATAAATGTAACGATTATGTCCTCGAAAGAAGATGACTCACTGCTTAATGAACTGCTACTGTTGATCTGGAATTTGCACCTTAGAACCTATGGTGTAACATAAAAAGAAAGAACCACAGCGCAAATACGTTAGTACAACTAAAGTACTGAGTATACGTGGGGGTAGGCTAAATGCATGGGGTTTATATGCATGAACATATTGACTAATATGAACGTGAGAGTACATACATACATACATACATACATAACTACTACTGAAACTCGTGGAGATACTGACTACTGAGTTTGAACTCTGACAACATGAGTTTTGTGATACTGAGATACTGAATGACTGATAACATGGATGACTGTATCTAACAGTTCTAATTCTGGAGAACTATCTGAGTTCCAAACTGTATTTAAATATCTGAGTCTGAGATTAATCCTTGCTAATGGATGATCTCTGAAACTGATAATGAGAATACCCAACTGAATCTGAGATTGAGATCAAGCCTATCTGCCGAGTGATCTCTATATCTAATAATAAGCATTTGAATATGAGACCAAGCCTATCTGAAGGGATGGTCCCTGAATCAATGGAACTATTAAAGTTCCTCACTGTATTTGAGTATCTGAATCTAAGATCAGTCCTAGCTACTGAGTGATCTTTGAATACACTAATAAATAAGAATGACTTATCTTAGTCTGAGATCAGTCCTACTTAATGGGTGATCTCTAGATCTGATAATACTGATAAGAATTGACTGTGTCTAATGGTTTTGAGTCTGTACTACAGATCTGAGTTGACTGTATTTGACAGTCCTAATTTCTATAACTGAGACTGTAACCGTGGGAAGTAGTCACCTAACAGACATGCCCAAAAATTAAACTGGTGGGGTCCAATCTTTGCCTTGATTGGAAGGGTGTCAATACCGTGCCACGGTTAGAGACCTCTGCTATGGTCAAGCCTCTCTGATGAGTGACCCTGAACAGGAAATCAAACCTAAGGCAATATAATAGTCAAGCATAGCCTTAATTTTATGGGTGACTCCTGGCCTACACTGGCTACGCAGTTCCAGATTATAGGGATTTCTGCTAACGGTTCTGCCTCTCTAACGTTGAAACCGCTATCCCCATACTCGCTCGGTGCTAGTTCCAACTCCCAACTAAAAGACACTGAACTAATTAACTAAGCTGAACTGACTAACTGAAATAAACTAATTCTGAGTTTACTGAGTTCCTTGGACTGACAGAACACTACTAACATCTGATATCTAGCTAAGTCATGAGATTGCCGATCTTACTGAGTACTGAGTTTTCATGAGATTTCTGAGTCTTTCCTGAGTCACATGACTAACTGGAATTTATGGAACATAGCTTAACTGAGGATGTCTTGAAACATGACACTAGCTCTAGGCACACAGCTATAGTTTTCGAGTACAAGTAACCCCAGGACTCAATGGAAGGAAACTGACACACATGACTGACTTGATCATAAGAGTAGAGTCCACAATTCACAATATCATAAGTAAGGATTTCATAATAAGAATGATTCTCAACAAACTATCACATGATCGGGAATGCACACAACATATATATACTTGCGTGGCTCATATCACAACAATATCATGAGCATCTCATACAACATCTTCAATTCATGACAATAGCATAGGGATCACGTTGAATATAAACTTAGAACATGGAATAGTCATTTAGGACTTATTATGTCATAAAAGCATGATTTCTATTCCCTTAGGTATTTTCACAAACACCATAAATGCACATCTTAGGCATAGGTGGATTCATCAAGATTTAAACTATTCAACTACCAATTTCACATATTGATACATTAAATACCACCATATCCTCACACAAAACATACAAAGATCCTATCTTAGGCATCATCAAACTCCAACTATATGAACATCAACCACTAACAACATAAACATCATAATACATAATTTAGAAGATGATTCTTGGGCTTCATTGACGAAAGGAGTCCATGAATCAACTCACGCACACCTTAGAAGGAAGATTCTTGATGATTGAAGGAGGAATTTCCTTAAAATTGGATCTTCAAGCTTAATTATGCAACCCTACTTGTATTTCTCTTTTAGTGCTCTTGGATGATGAACTTAAGAGGTTAGTAGGGTTGTAATGTAATTAGGAGCTATATATTTCATAGGGTTAAGTTTAGGAACGTGTAAGGAGTGTTAAAAGACTTAATTACCCTCAAAATAACTCAAAACGGAGTATTTTTGGCACTTGGAACTGACTTAGGCGGTGCCCAAGTAATCCTAGGTTGGCGGCGCCTAACAAATCACCTAAGTTTGGTTGGGCGGCGCCTAACCAATCGCATACCCTTACTATCTGTCACGAAAATGGGCATAACTGTTTGCTCGGGTATTGGATTAAGGCAAAATTGGTATCGTTGAAAAGATAATTCGATTCTCTATAATTTGGTGGGTAGAAATATGAAGAAATACCATATTAACATCGAGCTATACTCGTTCAAATATGACCCTTATGAAATCAAACACTAAAACTTGATGGATTCAAAAACTCTTAGCTTGTATTACCCTTAGTGACTCATATGAACATTCTTAAGGTATCATAAGATATCTCATCACTAGGATACTTATTGTAAGTCATGTACTGAAGTATGAATCATAGGATAGGAGATTTCATATGTAGGAAAAATGGTTCGTCTCCCAGATTAGAAACATGCGGGGTATTACAGTCATAGTCAATACAGTTTCTAGGGCACACACATATTGTTGACCCTATGATTAGCCTCATATGACTTTTCAAGTGACCCTACAACTCATAGGGTCCAAGTCGTTTCCTAGACAAAACCATTTGGGTCACTCACTAGTCACCCTATGATTAGCATATAATGACTCGTATAGAGTCACTACGACTCATAGAGTCTAGTCATTGTCAGAACAAAAGGTTTTGATAGATACACTTGTTGGCCTATGATTTGATTGTACATGACTTGTATGGAGCTCTTACTACTTGAAAAAATAGTCGTTATCTGGGCAGTGATCTCAAAGCTCAGCGATTTCTCTGAGACCAACACCTGAGGTGTTTCATTCCCCTCTCCCCTAGGATCATTCATCCTAGAATGATAGGTCAAGGCATCCTTTGGCATGATTTTACACAGAAACACACTCACACTTACCTTTTACAAAGATAGAAAACAAGGATTCCAAGATTAACGCATTACATAAGTAGGATTTTCTTAAATGGGGAATGTTATTTAAACTTCATTTCCTCTTCATCTTCCTAAGTAGCGTTCTTGCCTTTTTTAGTTTTTCCAACCAACCTTCATCAAAGCCATGTCCTTAGTCCTCAAATGACGAACCTGTCTATCTAAAATCTTAACAGGGACTTTCTTATAAGACAAAGATTCTGAAACACCAATACTCTCTAAAGAAATAACTAAGGAAGGATAACCCATGCACTTCTTAAACATCGAAACATGGAAGCAGGATAGATAGATCCCTAACTAAAAGGCAATTCAAACTAATAAGCTACACTGCCCACTAACTTCAAAATACGGTATGGACAAATATAACGAGGGATGAGTTTCCCCTTCCTTGTAAACTACATCACTCCCTTGATGGAAGACACCTTCAACAACACTAAATCATCCATCTCAAACTCCAACTCCCTTCGCGTCATATGTGTATAGGAATTTTAGCAACTTTGGGCAGTTCTAAGTCTATCCCAAATCACCTTCACCTTCTTCATAGCTTGGTGAATTATGTTGGGACCATATAACCTATTATCACCAACCTCAAACCACCCAATAGGAGACCTACACCTCCTACCATAAAGAGCCTTGAAAGGAGCCATCCCAATACTGGAGCGATAGCTATTATTATACGCAAACTCTATAAGAGACAAACGGTCGACCTAACTACCACTAAAATCGATCACACAAGACCTTAGCATATCCTCTAAAGTCTGAATCATTCTCTCTGCTTGTCCATCCGTCTAAGGGTGGAAAGCGTTGCTAAGGTTAACCTTAGTCCCCAAACCTCTCTGAAACGAATGCCAAAAATAAGATGAGAACTTAATCAGAAATAATGGAAACTAGATCACCATGCAACTTGACTATCTCTTTAATGAACAACTTGCCATAGCCCTCAGAAGAGAAATTTATCTTTATTAGTAAGAAGTGAGCAGACTTAGTCATCCTATCCATGATGACCCAAATAAATCAAATTGTCCACGAGTCCACGAAAGGACTGTAATAAGTTCTATATTAATCACTCCACATTTCCCCGCATGGGCAATTTAATCTCTTGAGACAAACCACCAGGCCTCAAGTGTTAAACCTTCACTTTTTGGAACACTATGTACTTAGCCACAAAATTAGCCATTTCTCACTTCATATTATTCCACCAGTAGATCCCCTTCAAGTCATGGTACATCTTTGTCGAATCAAGATGAACAGTATACCTCGACTCATGAGCTTCAGCCAAGATTCTTTATTGCAACCCATCAATATCGGGAACACATAACCTCCTTTGGTACCTCAAGATACCATCACCACCAATCTTAAAATCCATCACCTTCTAGTGACCTACATCATTCTTGATCTACATCAAAATAGGGTTAAAGACCCTTTTCTCCTTCACCTCTGTGCCTAGAGATGAATTTGCACCTTTTGCACCATCACGCACCATCCTTAGAGTCTAGTAGATGAACTCAAAGATTAGCCAACTGGTGAATATCTTTCATCGATTCTCACTTCTCTCCATGTACAGAAGATAAGATTTCCCTAGATAGCCTGCTAAGAGCATCAGCAACTACATTAGCTTTACTTGGATGATAATGGAGACTCATGTCATATTCTTTGAGCAACTCAAGCCACCTTCTTTTCCTAAGATTCAACTCTTTCTGAGTGAACACATATTGTAGACTGTAATGTTCTTAGAAGATATCAACATGAAGCCTATACAATTTATGATGCCAAATCTTTAAAGCAAAGAGCTCAGCAAACAACTCAAGATAATGTGTCAGATAGTTCCCATGAACCTTCATCTACCTAGAAGCATATGCAACCACCTTTCCATTCCACATAACACACAACTTAGTCCCCCCCCCTCCCAGGATGCATCATAATAAACAACAAAACCATTGGTACTCTCAGGCAGGTTCAAAATTGGAACCGAAGTTAACTAATCTTTCAACTTCTCAAAACTACCCTCATAAGCATCCGACCATATAAACTTCACTTTTTTTTTAGCCAGCTTAGTCAATGGGGCAGCAATAGAAGAGAAACTTTTCACAAACCTTGTATAATAATCGGCTAAACCCAAGAAGCTCCGAATATCAATTGGAGTCGTGGGTCTAGACCCCTTCTTAACAGCCGTAACTTTTTGTGAATCCATCATGAACCCTTCACTTGAAACAACATGACCCAGATAAATCACAGCATTCAGACAGAACTCACACTTAGATAATTTAGCATACAGTCGATATTCCTTAAGGATCTACAACACTATATGAAGGTGACTGGCATGATCCTCCTTACTCTCTGGATATACTAGAATATCATCAATAAACACAATGACAAACAAGTCCAAAAACTGATGGATAACTCGATTCATAAGATTCATGAATATGTCACTGGGGCACTAGTCAAAACAAAGGACATCACCAAAACCTTAAAATGTCCATACCGATTACAAAAATCAGTCTTAGGGATAACCACCTCCCTAATCTTTAACTAGTGGTAATCTAATTGAAGATTACTCTTTGAAAAGTACTTAGCTCCTTAGCTCCTTGAAGCTGGTCAAACAAATTACCAATTCTAGGAAGCAGATACTTATTCTTCATAGTGACCTTATTTAACTGGCGGTAATCTGTACACATCCGAAGAGGCCCATCCTTCTTAGGCACGATGACAACTAGAGCACTCAAGGGGAAAATACTAAGGTGGATAAAACTTTTATTTAGAAGATCTTTCAACTGCTCCTTAAGTTCCTTCAAATTGGCTGGAGCCATCCTGTAAGGACGGATAGAGATAGGAGGAGTGTCCAAAAGAAGATCAATCCCAAAACCAATTTCCCTATCGGTAGAAACACCAGGAAGATCATCAAGAAAAACCTTGGGAAACACGCAGACCAAAGGGACCTATTGACATAAAGGACCTTTAGATCTCAAATCCATAGCATGCACTTAATGGTAGAAACACCCCTTTGAAACCAATTTTCGAGCTCTAAGATAAGAAATGAACCTTTCCTTAGGCACTAGGGAACTACCTTCCCACTTAATCACCAGCTCATTTGGGAAGTGGAAATTGACCCTTCAGGTCTGAGAATCAAGAGATGCATAGCAAAAGTGCAACCAATCTATCCATAAAATCACATCAAAATCTAGCATGTCCAACTCTATCATATCCACTAATGCCTCTCTACCATAGATAGATACCACACAACCCCTATAAACTTTTTTAGCCATAATACAGTCACCCACTGGTGTGGACATAAAAAAAGGATCAGAAATACACTCAGGACCAAAACCATAATGAATAGCCACATAAGGGTTCACATAAGATAGAGTAGACCCGATATCAAGTAGATAATACACATCACGAAAGAAGAGTTTCAATGTATCGATACTAACATCAGGAGAAGCCTCATATTTTTGGTGGTTGATAAGAGCATAAAGGTAATTACGACTAGTGTCGGAACCAAAAGTAGCACCCTTTGAAGTAGGTGAAGAAGAAGCAGCAACAAGAACCTTATTTGTTCAAGAAGCAATCCTAAAAGGATAATCTCGTTGTATGCAACCAATCTGACCACAACTAAAACACTGATTTCTCCCCTAGTCATAAACGCTATGATTCACCAGACTATAAAAATGACAAGAGAGATAGGATAGAGCTAACTGGGCTCCACTGGATTGATATTAGGAAACCATTATTATTCTAAAAACTATAATCACTAAATGGCATAAGGTATAGGGTGCTAGCAATAGCATAGGAACCAGAATTGCCCCACTTCTTCTTAAACTATTTCCCACCATCTTTACTACTCTATTGTTGGTCTCCACCCTGGTTTGAATACCAAAACTTCTTGTTTTGTCTTTCACTCATCTCTACTTGATTTTCTTTTCCACTTCCACTTATTACATATAAAACACAAGTCTAGAGATATCCATATCCTTATTCAACAAAGCGGCCTTGCTATCCAAAATCAAATCATGGGACAATCCAAAAACAAATATCCTCATTTAAGTCCTCATGCTAGATACTAACTTAGGAGCATAACACGATAGCTAATGAAACTTCAAGGTATACTTCTTTACTATTATCCTGTCTTACTTCAAATTTACGAATTCCTTGGCCCTCACCTCCCTGAACTCTTAAGAAAAGAAGTGATCAGTAAAAGAACTAGAGAAGTCATCCCACAAAGGGGACTCAACATCATTACCCCTATACTAGTCCCACTCTTCATGCCACTGATACAACACATCCTTCAACTGATAAGCATTGAACTCTACATCAATATCATGCATCATATGGAAAATCTTCTCCATTACATCAATGAATCTTTGAGGATCCTCCTCAACCCTCAAACCACTGAAAGTCAGAGGACTCAACATCATAAATTTTTCAACTCTAGTAACCTTAAAAGATGGAGCAACAGAAGCAATATGTTCAGTCTGAGAGGCCACTAAATAGGTAAGAAAATAAATTGACGGGCAAAACTCAATGTTAGACACATCAGGATGGCTAGGGGGAACTAGTGAAACTCTACATAGGTCAGTACAATCAGGATATGGAGCTCTAAACCAAGTCTAAACTCCATAAGTAGTACGAGCTCTATTGATATTGTCCTCAAATAGGATAGAAGAGTTTCCACAAGCATCAAATCTTTTGGGAGCCATGATCAGAAAAGTGAACATACAAGAATTAGAGAAGATTTTAGGATCTTAGACTCTATAGCTTGAAATAGAACAAGAAGAAATGGAAATATTTCTAAATATCTCGTAGCCTTCCTTATAAGTATGGAGCGCTACACACCAGGGATTCTACTTGACACAGCTTTGTGGACACATAATGACACCAAACCTAAGCTTTGATACAAACTTTATTGTGACCCAAACTTGATCCTTGCCGTAAAGGGTATCTGAAGTCCACCAAGGATCATAGACCACCCTCATTTCCTAGTCAAATCAAATACAATGCCCA
The DNA here is from genome assembly GCF_002878395.1 of Capsicum annuum. Classification (NCBI taxonomy): domain Eukaryota; kingdom Viridiplantae; phylum Streptophyta; class Magnoliopsida; order Solanales; family Solanaceae; genus Capsicum; species Capsicum annuum. The sequence continues at coordinate 143,413,392 of NC_061115.1, read as the reverse complement.
ATAAGAGATGAATTCTGAACATATAAAAAGATATGATATAAAAGCTTAAAGGAATCTAAGATAACTAAATATCCAACAACCAATAACCAAAACCACCTAAGTCCACAGCAATATCCTCAAAGCCTCTAAATATTACCAAAAGATAATCTAAGTCGGGATATGCCTCCAACTTTGATTATGATAATGGCAATGACAATGATAATGTTAGTGAAAATGTAAAGTTTTTAATTATACTCGATGAAAGAAAACTAATGAAATGACCAAGTCTTTTAGAGAATGAAAGCTCACCACTTTACCACAATGACCGACAAATCAAGCCAATTCACGTAACACTATGCAAGAAAAGTAAAAGTATCTTTTGTTCCTATATCGTGTGGGGATACAGCATCTGAAGATGGTTAGTGGGGTAAGCACTAGTATGTTACTTAGGGATAGGGGACAAAATAATGTCAAGTCAAACCCATTTCAAATCTATGTGAACATCATCATGTACATATATCAATAATATGTCAGGATAGGTAAAAAGGCTTATCATGTACTTTAAAATCATTAACCATGACTATGTAGCATAGTCGACATAATAAGGCACCCACGGGCTATATGCGTCCAGTTTCTCTAGCTAAAAAGGCACCAGTGAATGTGGTCGTATGAACTAAAAAATAATCACATAAACATATACATTATAGGGGACTCGAACCTCCCGACATATACCAAAAGTGGTTTAAGCCCTCCATCAATAACATGGGGGACTCGAATATCCCAATCATATAATAAGAGGGACTCAAACCTCCCGGTCATTTGGACCCCTACATCGACTACTGCGGTTTACAATATTGGTCCCTCAGGACCTCCACTTTAATGGCATAGCTACACAACCCTCTTTTAAGGCCCATTAAAATATTTACCAAACGTTCTCATACATTGAACCATAATACACATTTAGGAATACACTGTTGGTATTGTTATACCAACTATACTTGCAAGGTAACATCAACATGCCAAACCAATTATCATCACTTGGGGGAATTTACAACCCCCTTGGTTCAATTATATATAGCTTGGGGAATTTCACAACCCTATAAGGTTCAAGTCAAAATCATTATGCTTTATTAGCTTTTCGCATTATGCAATAATGCAAGAGTAGTTCAATGTGTATACTTTTTATATTAAAAATCAATTTCACAATATGGGGTTGAGGTATTACCACTTCAATTGTCAATATTCACAAATTAGGGAAAATTACAATCCCCTAGTTTATTCACCATACCCATGCACCCCACAAGTTCAAAACCATAATTAAAGCATGAACAATCATATGTAAATCATAGGAAACATTGTTAAAAAATAAATATTCAAAACCCTCAACCTATGTTCCAAAACCAACATCAAAACCATATGAATAAATATTTAAAACATATGCTTTCACAAGATAATAGTTGGAGAAGAGTAGCATGCCTAAAAAATCAAGGATTACAGAGTGAATTCGACCTTTAAAGTTCTAGATGGTCTACCTTTAGAAACCTTAGGTACATTTTTCTTAAGAGAATTTTAGAGAGAAGAGAATGTACTTTGATTTGATAAAGGGTGAAAATAATGCCATAATAGTGTTCTATGGTCATGGGTCATAAGTAGGGAAAAGGGGAAATATCCAAAGTGCCCTTAATTAAAAGCTGAAAAATTATCGCCAGTGATAATGGGTCACTCTGCAATTCGTAAGGTCATATAATGACTCATTACCAGGAGTCGTAGTCAAGATAGTCATAAAGGAAAACACACACAGCTGACCCTATGACTCACCACATACAACTCATCAAGTAACCCTATGACTCATAGGGTCTAAGTTGTATCCTAGAACCATTAGGTAACTCACTAATCACCCTACGTTTAGCACATAACAACTCATATAAAGTCACTATAACTCTTAGAGTCTAGTCATTGTTAGAGTAGAAAATTTTGACACACACATAGGTTGGCTTATAATTTGAGTCTATATGACTCGTATGAAAACCTTATAACTCATAAGGAGAGTCGGTATGTGGGCAGTAAGCTTAAAACTCAAAGATTTCTCTGGGACCAACACTTGGAGTGCTTGAATATCATCCAAAATTTGTAAAGAAAACTAGGAACTCGGGGTCTAGGCTAAATAAACCAATACCGGATCCATGGGCTATCATCTGAACATTTATCAAAGATAATCCATCCAAAATTGAGATGACCAAATTGGGAACTATGAAGTAGGCTCAACCAGCTTATAAATGAAATATGAACTAACTTAAATCTAAAAAGAAGGTTGCACCAAAGCTCTATAACTCCAAGATGAAATCTTAATATCAAGGTTGAACGGCTTATTCTTAACTACCTAAACCGAACATCGATCATCTTGTCTGAAGAAGGCATATATATACCAGATCATACCAAGCCAAAATCAAAACATAACTGAAGAACAAAATCATGATAGAGGATAAATCACTAACTAAAAACACAGGAAATCCACTACATATCTGCTAGAGGGTTGAACCATCAAATCATACTCAAGAACTCATAAAATCCACAAACCACACTAGTAATGGAAAAAGTCTAGCAACTCAACAAATGCAACTCAAGCTAAAAATAACTAATCCAACACTCCAACACGGCAAGGAATATCTATAGTCATATATCATCAAGGAGAAATATCACAAACCGAGGCTACTAATCTTGGGTGTATTTATACGCCTAAGAACCATAACTTACCCAAATTTTAGCTAAGTTTTGAGAACAAACTGTCTAGTTTCTTATTTTTTACTCTACTTTGATATAATTGAGCTAACCTATGTAATTAGCATGATTTCAGGTGTTAATGAGGTAGATAAAGACATGATGGAACTACGGATTGCGGATGACAAATCACACAAGAGAAAAGTTGCTTGCTGGACCAAATGTGGAGCCTAGAAACTATGCCAAAGACTAATTTGTTATTTATAATTAGTTCAGGGACTTAGAAGGCAATTATGAGAGAAAATATTATTAAAAAGACTTGATGCTGAATTTTTATGAGGATTGGATATTCTGTATTATTTTTGAAAGGAGACTGACGGCTTAGAGGAGTCCTCTTGGTTCATTGTTTACACACCAAGATCGTCTTCTAGTTTTTGGTATAATGAATATACTTATGGTGATTTTCATTTTTTCCATGAGTAGCTAAGCTTATTAGGTAGGGTTATGAAAATCTTGTAGCATACTATCTATTTCTATGGGTTTTGAATTCATAATGCATTGATTTACTTATATCATACTCTCTTCGTTATTCTTGAATTCTCATGGTTGCAAACATAGGGAATATGCCATTGAAACATTACTTGTTCGATAGAAAGGTTAATGTTTGGAAAAGAGAGTATTGATAAGAAAATAGGGTTTCCAACTTCTATTTCACACGTTAATACCTTAACAGGATTAATAACTTAGAGATTTCATATAATCGAGTAAATACATTTGAGTTGAGAGAACTAAAGTGAATTAATCCTTGATGGTTGAGAAATGCTTGGATTGAGAATTTGAATACGTTTCTTTATACTTACATGCATGTTTGAATTCTTAACACCCATAGTTAGAAGATATTAAAAAAATACAAGGTGGATATAACCTTAGCTTGTTATTCTCTTCATTCAAATATTATTACACGTATTGCTTCATTATTACATCAAAACTATTACTTTGTATTTAAATCAAAAACCCCTATTGCTTTACAGGAACAAATGATTAAAATTTAACTAATCTGCATACAAATTAATTAGAACCCTATTCCCTATGGGATTCGACCCTAACCTAGTTGGTTTATATATTTAAAAACGACCACTTACTCTTTCATAAGAAATTTGTAATTTGGACATATTAAATTTTAGTGCCATTGTCGGGGAATACGGTCGTCAATTAAGTTTATGAGTCTTAATTGACTGTTAGTCAAGTTTCTTAATTTTACGTTTACTTGTTGTTTTTGTTTGTTACAGGTTCATTGTTGTTTATTCCACGAACCAGAAGTTCAGGAGAACCATTATTACCCTTCAATCCTGAACCATATCTCATTGAAAGAATGGCTAATTAACAAGAAGCTGAAAGATTAACCGCTTTGGTTAATGCTCAATTAAATCAGCAGAATACTGATAACCCGGGTCAGGTACCTAATTTGGATGAAGAGGACCTGGGAGACAATGATTTTTCGGGGCTAGTTAATCGAAGGTGTGCAAAGGATATAGTTGCACCAGTGAACAGAAATATGAACAGAAATCATCTTTTCAAAGCGAGACCTGATCGCCAAGCTATACAATTTGATCTTAATAATGATGAGGATGGAATGGATGGAGCGGGTGCAATTGGAGCTATTATTCCCTCACCATTGGCACCCAGAGCTAAGTTCAATAGTATAAGCACGATGATTTAACTCCTCCAATTAAAGAGGCTGTTTGGTGGACTCCCGGGGTGTGATACCAATATGCATTTAGTAAACTTTTTCACTATTTGCAAGTCCTTTGATAATTTGGGAGTGGGACAAAATGCCATCCTCCTGTGTTTATTTCTATTGTCTCTGTTTGTGAGGCAACCTTATGGCTTAATGAGTTGATGCCCGATTTTATAACCAACTGAAGGCAGTTGAAAGAGGCTTTCCTAGAAAGGTTATTTCTGCCTTCCAAGAGGGTACAATTAAGGGATGAGATCTGTAACTTTTGGCAGCTCCCAATAGAAGCTCTTCACGAGACATGGGAGAGGTTCAAAGAAAAGCTGATTTAGTGCCGAACCATAATATAATAGATATTTATCTGACGGATATTCATCTAATGGATACTCTTTATCGGGCTTTGAACTCTATTACAAAGATAGTTATTGATAATGATGTAGGGAGATCATTTGTTGATCTCACTTTTCAAGAGTCTTCGGAAATGCTTGATCAGATGACCAAACAAAGTAGAGCTTGGCATACTAGGGATTCTGTGGTAGTAAGACCTATTATGTCTGTTGGCATGACTATAAAATAATATAAGAAAAAGGAAGAAGGTGATCAAGACATGGAACACTTAAAGACATAGATTAATTTATTGACCAAGCACTTATTATCTGCGAAAACTAAAAAAGTAAAAGTTGTTGTATCCCAAGGTAGAGATAATTCTGATTCAGAAAAAGAGGCTAACTATTAGAATAACTAGGGGGTTTTCAAGGAAATCAAGGTCAGACTTATTACGACAAGGCTGGATATAAGGATTGAGATCAAGGAAATTAAAAGAGTAAGAATGGTAAAAGTTGGTTATATGTACCTCCTAAAAGCAGAGATAATGTTGTAAGTAGCTTTGGAAATATGTCCATGGAGGTCATGATGGAGAAATTGTTAAAAGAAGTTTAGGCTACCAACTCTGGGATGACTACCATGAATATTGATTATATGAGTTAGTTGGTAAAATCGCACTCCACTTTGATCAAGCAGTTGGAACAACAAATAAACCAACTCTCTGTAGTATTGAATCATAGAAAAAGTGGAACACTGCCAAGTGATACAATTTATAACCCTCAGAATGATGGATCGTGCATGGCTATTACCATACGGAGTGGTAAGTTTTTATCAGGCCCTTCTTTGGGCAAAGCTGTGAATAAAGATATTAATCTTGAAGAATGTAATCTAGTGGAGACTGAAAAGATGGATGGCATTGATATCCCTTCTAATCATCAGCAGGTTGATGAGTTGGAAAAAGATAAAGAGAAGGAAAAAAAAGTAGTGGTGAAGACTCTCCCAAAACCACCACCTTCTTTCCCTCAGAGATTGAAGAAGAAGGCTGATGACATAAAGTTTAGTAAATTCATGGCAATGTTGAAGCAGTTGATAGTAAATATGCCTTTGGTAGAGGCACTTGAGCAAATGCCAGGATATGCTAAATTTATGAAGGATCTTGTGACGAAGAAAAAAGAGGTGAGCTACGAACCGGTGGATAATCTTCATTATTATAGTGCTATTTCTACAAGGTCCTTGGTGTAGAAGATGGAAGACCCAGGAGCATTCACTATTCCTTATATGATTGGGTCTCTTGAATTTTATAAGGACTTATGTGATCTGGGGGCAAGCATTAGTCTGATACCGCTAGCTGTTTATAAAAAGTTAGGTTTGGGAGATCCCACACCCACCAACATGTGACTTGTGATGGCGGATAGGTTAGTAAAACAACCTACTGGTATTTTGTATGATGTGTTGGTAAAGGTGGTGAGCTTTATATTTCCTGTAGATTTCGTAATTTTGGATTGCGAGGTGGACTTTGAGATGCCCATAATCTTGGGTCAACCTTTCTTTGCAACCGGAAGTGTGCTGATTGATTTGCAAGCTAACGAGCTCTTATTTAGGATAAATGATGAAGTGGTGTGCTTTGATATGTACCAATCAATGAATCAGCATATAGAGATGAGTTTTTTCTCAATTATTTATGTATATTATGAGGATGAGCAGGAGGTACCAATAAAGGAGAAGTTTGTTGTCGAGCCTTTAGCTGCAGTGCTTATGAATTTTGATCGTGAAGGCATTGAGGAGTATGAAGAGACTATTTGTGCTTTGACAGGAATGGGATCATACTTTTATGCTCATAAGAAGCTATATATTGATCTTATGAATCGACCAACACCACCGGAGAAGCTATCCATTGAAGAGCCACCGGTGTTGGAATTGAAAGAGCTGCCAGGGCATTTAAGGTATGTGTTTTTGGGCAATGAAAGTACGTTACCCATGATTATTGCGGCTGATTTGGGAGAGAAGCAGGTGAAAGCCCTTATTTCGGTGCTTCAGGGGTATAAAAGATCAATACGCTAGACTGTTGCTGATATTATTGGCATTCCCCTTGGCATCTACACTCATAAGATACAACTTGAGGAAGACGGTACTCCAATCATCGAGCATCAATGCCGAATTAACCCACCAATGCAAGAGGTGGTTAAGAAGGAAATTATTAAGTGGTTGGACACAGGAGTGGTTTGTCCTATTTCTAACAGTAAATGGGTAAGCCCAGTTTAATGTGTAGCCCAGAAAGGGTGCATGACTGTTATTGCAAATGAAAAGAATGAGTTTATTCCTCTTAGGCCTGTGACTGAGTGGAGGGTTTGCATGGAATATTGCAAACTAAACTCATGGACTTTAAAGGATCACTTCTCAATGCCCTTCATGGATCAAATGCTTGATCGATTAGCAGGAAGGGGGTGGTATTGCTTCTTGGATGGATATTCTGGCTATAATTAGGTCTGTATTGCTCCTGAAGATTAGGATAAGACAACATTATATGCCCATATGGAAATTTTGTGTTCAAGAGGATGCCGTTTAGGTTATGTAATGCACCTACTACCTTCCAAAGGTGTATGATATTTATTTTCTCAGATATAGTGGAGGACACCTTGGAGGTGTTCATGGATAATTTTGTTGTGGTAGGAGATTTATTTGAGCTGTGTTTAGCGAACCTGATTAAGGCCTTGCAACGATGTGTGGAATTCAATTTGGTGCTTAATTGGGAGAAATGCCACTTTATGGTAAAAGAGGGCATTGTTCTCGGGCACAAAATTTTAGCAAAAGGGATAGAGGTAGATCGAGCCAAGGTAGAGGTTATTGAGAAGCTACCACCTCCCATTTAAGTGAAGGGAGTGCGTAGTTTCCTTGGACATGCTGGCTTTTATCGGAGGTTTATAAGGGACTTCTCAAAGATTGTAAACCCACTTTGCAACTTTTGGAGAAGGAAGATATGTTCTCCTTTGATTATGATTGCTTGAAGGCATTTGAATGCCTTAAAAAGAAGTTGGTTGAAGCCCCGATCATTGTTGCACCGGATTGGTCAAAATCGTTTGAGATTATGTGTGATGCAAGTGGTGTTGCCCTTAGAGCAGTGTTGGGGAAAAAGAAGGATAAATTTTTTCATCCTATCTATTATGCCAGCAGACCATTGAATGGAGCTCAAAAAAAACTACACCATCACCGAACAGGAACTCCTTGCTATAGTCTATGCTTCTGAGAAATTTTGGGCTTATCTGCTAGGAACCAAGGTGGTGGTCCATACTAACCACGCAGCCTTGAGATATTTAATGGATAAGAAGGATGCAAAACCAAGTTTGATTAGATGGGTTTTTCTTCTCCAAGATTTTGACTTTAAAGTTAAAGATAGAAAAGGTTGTAAAAACCAAGTTGCAGATTATCTATCTAGGATAGAAGGTGAGCAAGCAGTTAGAGATGAAATGGAGATCAATGATGCATTTCTGAATGAAGAGATCTTGGCTACTGTTATGGAGAAAATGCCTTGGTACGCTGATTTTGCAAACTATGTGGTGAGCAAGTTTATTTTGAAAAATCTTTCTTTTCATTAAAGAAAGAAATTCCTTCATGATGTGACACATTACTTCTGTGATGAGCTGTATTATTTCGGTGGTGTGCTGACTATATTATAAGGAGATCTATGCTAGAAGTAGATGTATTCAGTAAATTGGAAGCATGTCATGCTTCCCCAGTTGGAGGTCACTATGCAGGTAATCGAACTGCTAGAAAGGTGTTGCAGAGTGGCTATTATGGCCAACTTTATTCAAAGATGCTCATGAGTTCGTGCAAAGTTGTGACCAATGTCAAAGGCAGGGGTCAATATCCAAGCGGCATGAGATGCCTTTGAGAAAGATGCTGGAAGTAGAATTGCTTGACGTCTGGGGCATCAATTTCATAGGCCTTTTTGTAAGCTCATATGGGATGAAGTACATTCTAGTTTCTTTTGATTATGTACTGAAATGGGTTGAAGCCGTCGCCTTGGCTGATAATGAAGGAAAGAAAGTTGTTGCATTTCTCAAAAAGAATATCTTCTCTTGCTTTGGAGTACCACGTGCTAGTATAAGCAATGGAGGATTTTATTTTTCCAACTAAGTGTTTCGAGATTCCTTGGAAAAATATGGGGTGAAACAATATAGATTAGCAACTCCATATCACCCACAAACTAATGGGCAAGTGGAGGTTTAGAATCGGGAGATTAAAGCCATCCTAGCCAAAACGGTGAATGCTAGTAGGCAAGTTTGGTCTCGAAAGATCGATAATGCCTTGTGGACATATCGGACTACTTTCAATACACCCATCCGTATGTCACCGTATCATTTAGTCTACAGCAAAGAATTTCACTTCCCGATAGAGATAGAGCAGAAGACTTTATGGGCACTTAAAAGGTTAAATTTGAATTAGGAGGAGGCAGCGGAGCTAAGACTGGCACAATTGAATGAGATGGATGAATTCTGTCTCGGGGCTTATGAAAGGTCAGACCTATACAAGGAGAAGATGAAGAAGTATTATGATCGGAGGATTAAAAAATGAGATTTCCAGAAAGGTGACTTGGTGCTTCTGTTCAACTCCAAACTCAAACTATTCCAGGTAAACTTAAGTCTAAGTGTTCAGGCCCGTTTAAAGTGAGCTAAGTCTACTCATCTAGAGTAGTCAAACTTGAAAGTGAAGATAGAAACATCTTCAAAGTTAACGGGCAACGAGTCAAACTTTATATCGGTCCAAAAGACTCAATAAAAAGTATTGCTACTATCTATCTCGATGAAATCTGAGTAGTCAAGATAACTGAGTCATGCCACGACAATAAATCAGGCACGAGGCAACCCATGATTTTACATTGATTTTTATATCTAAATCAAAAATACAAAAATAAGAGTCGATCCACGACCAAAACTACGGTGCTTGGCTGGAGGCAACCCATCCTTCTAATTATTTTTAATTATTTTTAATTATTTTTAATTAAGTGTAGGTGTTCGAAGCATTAAGGAGGTGATAGGTTCTAAAACATGGTGTGAAAGTGAGTCATATTAAAGGCGGTAAGTGTCAAATATTAAGGCTCGAGTCATGATTCGTGTTAGAATTGTGACTCAAATTACGTTTATCCGACTTTAAAAGTTTTGCAGTATGGACCTTTCTCAATGCTTTGTATGAAGAATGAGGTGCATGACTTCTAAGTTAAAGTTTACTACAGGGTGTATGGTGCCCAAGTTTACATAGGCCATAGCAAAGGCATCGCCTAAGATATAGACTAAGCTCATTGCCTTACATACGCGTTACCTTATGCGGTGCCTAACCTAACTTGTCGACACCTTATGCGGCGCACACCTTAATTTTATCGCTTGCTTATGCGTCGCATACCCAACCGCACACCCTCACTATTTCACTTGTGTGACTGCCTATACAGCACCTAACTTGACTTGTGCGATAACTTAGATGGCGCACACCTTAATGTTGGTGATTGCTTGTGCGTCACACAACATAAGGCATAATTTCACTGCCTAAGGCAAGCTATTACTTATGCGCCACATACTTACCTTTGTGTGATAACATATGCCACGCCAAACATACCGCATAGGGTTACTGTTTAACTTATACGATGCTCAATGTGATGCACACTTAAACTTGTGCGATAACTTGTACACCGCACATCACTCCAAATTTAGCTTAGTGTTCGATTTTTAATTGGGTCAACCCGACCCAGGATTCATTCTTTAAATAAAGTCCATGCCCTAAATTCCCAAATTCACCCTTACTTCACCCCTAAGCCATACAAGATTGTGCTCTCAACATTCCCTTTGTCCTTTAAGATTCTTCTTTGCTTCATAATCTCAACAATTCTCCCTTTATTTCTTCAATCTTCCATCTTTAAGGTAAGTTTTTCTTTCGTAATCCTTTGATGTTGTCACTTTATGTTATAACTGTTAATTGATTTCTTGAGGATTGTAGATTGAATTCTTGCCATAGCTTTATAAAATTAGTTTTGAAACTCTTGGGGAAGATGAACACCATTATTTTGGAAACCATCATTGTTGTGGATTTTAATTTAACCTCTGAATTAGTGGAATTGGTGGTGTTAATAGGAATTGATTTTGTAAACCAATTGTGTGTTAGTTCGAATTGCAATATTATTGTGGAATGTGAGGGGTTTATGGAGTGAAATTATGACTCACAAAAGAAAAAATAAAATGCACCATGTGAGTGTCCAATGTGCTAATAATGTTGTGAATAATGTTGGCACCCAAGATCAAACTGTATGTCAGCAAAGTCTGAGTACCCAACAACACCACTTAATTGGTTTATACTAACAAATTAAGTATGGGGTGGTGATTTCACCACCCTCTTCTTAATTGTAGTGAGTTTTGATTAAGTATGGCTAACATGATTATATGATGCACTCAGGTGATATGGCTTCTAAAGAAAGCACTGGCAAGGACAAAGCATCCACATCTCAGAAGGGATAGAAATGAGCAAGAAAGGAGAAACCCACTTCATCGTCTCTTCCAGGGCCTCAACGTACTTTTGAAATTAAATGGGTCTTAGAGGATGGTTAGGAGTGGTATAAAGATAAAAAAGTAAATAGATACGTTCCACTGGAGCTTATTCAAAGAAAGATTTTGGCGAGGCACTGCCCTCATATTTTGGCTAGGATCACAGAACTAAAACTTGACTTTATTTTCTAAGACATGGGTGAGTAAAATCTAGATTAGACTCAGGAGTTTTATGCTAAGATTCAAGGGCAAATCCTATATCTAATGGTCAAGTTTTTTAACTCTTTTTGGGTACTCTAAATGTGGATCATGCCAGGTTGAAGGAATTATACAGCAAGCCTCCCTATAGAGCCACCAGGCATAATTGTGTGGTTCAAGGTCTATGGCTCGATGGTTCTATCACAAGGACAAAGGCCACCAGAACACCTTTCCATATGATTTTTTGAATTGAGAAGCTCGTATCTGGCTAAGGATAGTCAATGCTAGCTTGATTTCGAGAAAGCAGCTCACCAAAGTCTCTCACGATTAGGTATGTTTAGTATATGCTTTGATAACTGATGTTCCAGTAAAAGTTGGTGCAGTTATATGTGCTTCTATGCATAAAGCAAGGATGCATAAAAGGACACCATTCATCTTTGGAAGCTTGCTGACCGTAATTTTAAAAAAGAAAAACTTTAAAGCGGAGCCAGCGGATCACAAGTTGCCTCAGAACCCAAAGAAAGTGGATGTAACAAAGGTGAAGGGTCCAGAGACCAGCCAAGGCACAATTCTTAGCACTGCTGAATGTCACGCATGAGATAAAAACTTCTTTATCCATCTTTATGGCATGACAAATCTCAGTATGATGAGTAGAGGTCGTGTTCCTACTGCTACAGAGATCCGTCAGCTGGATTATGACTATCCACTTAATGAGCATGCTAGAGCTATGTGTGGAGTGGGGAATGGTTTTGAGGAACCATTGGATGATGATGTACCAACATATAAGGATCGCCGACTGTTAGATTCCGATATGGAGGCCGAATGTAGTGAGGAAGACTCTGATGATGATTTGATGCAGGTGGCATGACCCTAGATTTGGAAGAAGAGTCCTACTAGCCAGGTTTTTATTTATATATTTGCACTGGGGATAGTGTTTTTCTTAAAATGTGGGGTGCCTATAAGTATTTCTAGATTGCTTACTATTTTGTCTTCTCTTTAGTGTATTTTATTGTTTTGTCTTCTTCGTCTATTCCAGAAAACCAAATATCTAGCTGATGTTATATGTATCCCCACTTCCCTAGGCTTAAAAAGTTAAATTAGCATACAATAACAAAAGGCATAGTCATCACCCATATCTATACAACCTTCCTATATAAGCTAATAGATATAAGTGCATGCTGGTGATAGGTGATGCTCATGTAAAAATGAATGCAACAGAATTCACAATATTGCACACAACATCATCATCATAACCATTGTCATCCTTATAACCATCATCATCATTATTATCCTCATCATAATTATCCTCTGACTTTCCCATGTGAGTGTGTATATATATATGCGTGTGTATATATATATATGTCGTACAGAGGGATAGTCGAACTCAAACTGGTAGATATGCACATAGGCACATCAATATAATTATCTTGGAGAGTTATCGGGTATCAATACATCATCATAATATCCTCCGTCCTTGTTGAGTATCATCATAATATCTTCTGACCTTGCCGAGTATCATCATATCATCATAATATCCTTTGGCCTGGCCTGATATCATCATAATATCCAAATTAATGTCAATAATAGAGAGCGGGACCCATGAGAGATAAAATAAAGTGCAAGCCCCACGAGGGATAAAGTAAATGACAGACCCCGCAATGCTAAAGTAAAGAGAAAGACCCACGAGGGCTAAAGTAAATAAACATTTAAAGAGAAGCAAGGTTGAGTATAATTCCATAATTCATCATTCATCATCAATATCACATTACCAATAAGCATATATACATAACATAAATATTATAACTTTCTTTGGGTTTTAGCTAAAATTTATATTATCAATCCAATATCTTTATCTGTCCCATACCGGAGAGATGTGTATCTGGATATGATAGGTACATGGTCTAAAGTCATGGATAAAAGAATGTATATTCGTAAGTTTGTTGTCCGAGCTGAACGTCGAGACTAAATCATTATAAAAGTATAGAAAGGGTCGAAATCCTTCACGACTAGAGCAATTAGTAATATCAAATCATTGACGGAAACTTATCTCAGTCAAGTCTTTAAAATATCATTATTAACCTCTTTTACATATAAACTATTCACTAAAACTGGCATTTATTATTATGAAAAAATCCATTTTTAAAGAAGAAAGTGGGCTTTAACCCTTAGTTAGTGATAAAAATAATAATATTATAATATAATCAAAATAGTATTAATCATTAATGCAACGATCATGAATGTACCAAATTTATGCGTGCTATCACCAATATTCATACAATGTAACCATAAGCATTAATATATCAATAAACTACAGTCGTATCCTGTACAAGTATAGACACTTCCCGATGGTCAACACATATCATAATATGGCCTTGAGTCCAATAATGTGTCTGAAAAAATTACAACATCATAATCACCGTCGTTGGCCCACATACATATGCGGAACCCATATAAAAATTAGATTCATACATTATTTCATATTTATAAGCCGTAGCATATTCACGAGGCCTAATATTTTTATAAGACATAAAGCATATCTATAATCATCTCACACATAGGAAACATCTCACATCGAGGAGGCACAGTGAATCAATGAAGCAGAACTCATAACTATGAGGTTTATCACATCTATAAGACATCTCATATCTATAGGTCATATCTCATGACTATGAGGGATATTATCTCTATAGGAAAAATATCATGTCTAAGAGGAAATAACATCTCTAAAGGCTAATAATAACTCGAGGAAAATCATCACAATATACTAAGACACAAAGTAAACTTATTCTAAAGGCTCAATAGTCTTAACTATGGCTAACATTCGTAACTAAGTCCATAAGGCTAACACAGGTCTTAGCCTTAGGTGGGTCGGAAGAACCCAATTCTAATCTTTAATTTCCATATTTAGGCAATTTACACCCCTATACTAGGCTAAGGTATCTAGTTCAACTTCTAGATGTCAAGTTAGTCATAACCAATCCTAAGATAGTAACATTGCCTAGAAACATGGAAATTTAAGTCAACTCCACCTAAATTACGATTACAAGATCACTAGAGTAGCCCCACTAATATTAACCACACTAATCATAATTTCACTACAAAAATCACATTCTACAACTAGTATCATATAAAATCCACTATAGGAATTAGTTCAATATAGGGAGAAGGCAATAGGATTCAATAAGGGTATTAAGCATTTCAACTTATGGGTCAAAACACCCATCTAATCCCCAAGTTTCAATACTCAATACTAAGTCATTCTACCCATAATCAAACTTAACATTCACATTCACACGCAATATATAACACGCGTCATCTTACGGAGAAGAGTAGATAGAAGCTTACCTCAAAGTCGAACCATAAATCCTTAAATCATTCACCAAAATCTTGTCTTCATTTCACAATCCCAAAATTCCATCACACTATAAAATCATAATCTACTTATCAGCACGAGAATAATGACACTCATATTGCACTTTGTGCTTTGGGTCCAAAAAACCTAACTGGGTTTCATTTATGGAAATCACATTTTCAAGGTCAACCCAAAATTCATACATGAACAAGGAATCATAACACTCAAGTAATGGGTGAAAACCAAGTTTGGACTAAAATCAATCCCTAAGTGATTTGGGGCTTTGGTTAATAATCAAGAAATTCAAGCATGAAATTGAAGGATTCTTACCTTAAATCCAAAGATATTTGTAATAAAAGATGTTAATCAAGCTCCCAAGTCACTCTAAAGACTCAATTTTGAGTTATCACACCCTTTTAAGGGTTCTTAGCTCTCTAGGATGAAGAGAAAATGAGCAAAATGCAGCTAAAAGGGTCCTTTTACACCCATACCAGGTAAAGAGATGTTGCTATCGCAATCCATGAATTGCTATTGCTATTATACAATCATCATACACCTTGTGTGATTCCAATAGGGTGATTATAGTGGCCTTTATGCGATCGTAATGCACCAGCACCAACAAACTTGGAAAATTTTCCAAGTTTCCAGTAATGCCTTGGGATTCATTCGAAATCCAATTTTCTCAAATGAACTATTTAACCATACTGAATTCAATGTTTTGAATGCAATGGTAAAGTTGAATTTCCATTTGAGGTTTTTTTGACAAAATATGGGACCTACATTCATATTTCTAAACCCCATTACTAGGTTGTGGAAACCCTATTGAATTAATAAAGCAGGCTAAGTGCAAGGTCATTACGGTGTTCTTACATGTGTTGGAATTTTCTTCTCTTTGATTGATTTCTTAAATATTAGGACTCATCTGAATTTGATACTTTATTAAGAGAGAGGGGTAGAGATTAGAAAAAACAGATCATAACAGTAATTTGAAGCTATCAGCTTTATCTAATTAACTTGATACTGAGAGGAGATAGTTAATCTGATATTATAAACAAGGGTTAGTAATGTGATATCTGAGACTTAGAGGAGATGAGTAAAATTCACCGAAAAAAAGAGATGATTAGATGATAAATAACTTATTAGATTTTACATGAAAGTTACCGAGATAGTTTGATATGTATGAACAGTCTATTGTATTATGAAGTCAGGGGGGACATAATTGTAGTGATCATCTCATATTGATAACAACCCTAATTTTCTAGAATTGTTATTGTTACTCTTATAGTTAAGAAAACCCATTTTACTTTATGCACTTTCTAATTACATTAGCAAGCTCTTGATAGATTTTTGACCTATTGCTCGTGGGATCGACTCCAACTTCATTGGGCTCTATATTTGACTAGAGATCACTTTATACTTTCTTAGAGGTGTAATTTGGGTGACATCAATCGCAGAGATCCTATCAAAAACATGGGCAACATCCCAGCTTACCCTTTATGAATGCAATTGGTCCACCATAATTGCAAAGGTGAAAGTCTTATTCGGTCTTGAGAAGACTCTTTACAAATGAAAAGACCAGTCAACAATCACAATAACTAATAAAATTGGCCTTAACAAATACAGACAAGATATCATGGTTGCAATAGGCTTTTTTCCTTGGATTTTGCAAACACAGTCAAGGCCTCGCAAATGTGAAGGCCATTTTTGGCATGCACCAATTAAAGTTTACACCAGTAGATATGGCTAAGTGTTAAATTTTTTATCGGACCCTTAGAATTCATTCAGAATCTTATGAACGTCTAAGGGTGTTTTAATCAAAATCCACCCAATAGCCTAAAATAAGTTTGAAAGCCTCAAGACCCAAATTAAAGGTCCTTTTAACCTAAAATTGATATTTCAGAGTTGATGAAACTGTCGAAATTAACTTACGAGGCCATTACCCTAAAATTTAAGCTTTATATCCACTTTTCAATAGTAAAAACTTTAAAATAGGAAATTGACTTCAAAAAATAAATAAATTTTCCAATAACCGAACTATCAGTCCTAGCAAGTCATAAATAATGGGAAATTATTAAAAAAAACTCTAAATGGTGAAAAAGTGTGAAAATTCAAAAATAACCTGAAGGGTCATTACAGGCATACAACCCTTGCACTTCTATTTTATGGATTTCACTTCTTTGTTGACTTGAATATAGGCAACCCTTATAATTATAACTTAAATGTGTGTTAAATTTATACTACTCATTATCAACTAAGTATTTTTGTTGGAAGTGTAAGTTATGGGTTACCAAGACTCGAAGGTAATATATATATATATATAAAGTGATGGTTAGACTAGTTATGTAAGAATGGTCAAGAGCTTGCACGTTCAAACGAGCAAAGTAGTGAAAATGAGGATACTACGATAGATGTATGAACATAGTTGAAGAGGTAGGGTCAGGAAAGAGGATATTCCATAGAAGGTGAGAGTGTCTCCTATGATGGTCAAAGTGAGAGGAAAAATTGAGATGGTTTGGACATGTGAAGAAAAGATGTTTAGATGTTCAATCTACCTATCAAATGTTGTATAAGTTATACATAGTTTAAGTTATACATGTATAATCATCTAAAATTCCTTTAATTTTTATAAAAATGTAGAATCCTGAGAATATAAATAACTCTCCATTAAAAATAAAGTGCTTTTACAATCGTTAAATAAGCATAAGAGATAAGGCATAAGTACTCTCCTCTCCCTCTCCCCTCTTCCCCCACAAACTATACCCAAAATTTCAGTGATACACGTAAACTTTACGAGGATCTTACTATCCTCTAAACTCTTTTTTTGGTATTTTTATGCTCATTTTGTGCTGACTAAATACTATTTAGAGTATTTAAACTCTGGTTGTTATTAATTACGACTATCTTAACCTATAGATAAAGACTATATAGTATAAATTAAATGGGAATAAATGTTTGGCTACATCTAATTTTGCTCCTTATTAGTGTGATGGTTGATTTATCATGTTCCTCTTTAATTAACTACACTTTTTTATCTTTAAATTTTTTTCATTATAGTTTAAACTTTTTGGTACTTGATAAAATAACGTACAAACAATAATTTATTTTTATAAACATTTATTCTTAATTAACGCTTGATACATGTGCAATCAGAGGCAGATCCAGGATTCAGAGTCTCAGGGTGCCAAGTAAACTCATCGATTCAATCTACTGGAGACGCCAAATCATTGATTCTCCTCAAAGGGCAGAACCAACTTGTGGCCAAAGTGTTCACTAACCTTCTTCGTTAGAAAATTATACTATTTATATATAGTTAAAAAAATATTTTGATATATAGTAGATGTTGAATCCCCTTCGACTAGTTCATGCATTTTTTCTTTCAATTTTAAACAACCCTAATGAAAATTTTGGCTCTGCCACTATCTCTCAACGGGGAGTGGTTAAAAGAAAGAATGCTTCAACTTTTTATCCATTTATTTTTAAAAAAGTTTATAAATTTTGCAAGTTGGCCTCTATTTTGTGTGTAAGGTTTTATTATAATAATTAAGAATTAAAATTCATTATATATTAAAAATTTACAACTTAATATTTTGAAATAGAGTCAGAACTCATAAATTAAAGTGAAATAGAATTAATCTTTTTTTAAAATAAAATAAAATAGCAAGCTTAACATATAAAAAAAACTTAAACTCTCTCCCTTCTTCTCCCTAAACTTGCTTCAATCAAAAATAAATAAATTAATCTAAGTCAACAATAATTAAAAACATCTCCAGTGATGAGGAAGAAAAAAGAATTTTTCAATTAAGATCGAATTATTATTATAGATTAACTTAATCTGATAAGATTAATCTATATACTTTCCACAAAATTTAAATCTTATTTATGTTGAAAGGACAAGTCATATAATGGGTTCTAATTATACCTAAGTTGAGATCTTAAATGTATGAAATTTGATGTATTGTATAAAAAGCTTGTCGCATAGTTGGACACAATTGATAGAATAGCTAAGTTTTAATATCCAAAAGAGGTTGCTGCCAGCGGGATTCGAACCTGCATCCTTCGGGTAGAATACATGCCTCTTTGCCACTGGCACTACAGAACACTTAGGTTCTCTGGGTGGCACTATTATTATATATTTATACTCTATATATATATACCTATACATATATAGAATTTACGTCGAAGCTTATGGGTGGCGTGGCACCCTCACGGGCCTTAATAGATTCACCCCCGCGTTTAATGTACGTATACTAAACTAGTATACATACATACATACATATATATATATATGTATGTATGTATGTATGTATGTATGTATGTATGTATGTATGTATGCACACACACACACATCTAGGGGTGTTCATGGTTTGTATTTTAACCAAATCGAACTGTGATCCAAACAAAACCGATAATTGGTTAGGTTTGATTTGGTTTGGTTTGGTTTGGTTTGGAATTTTAAAAGCCGACACTAATTTGGTTTGGTTTTACTCTAAAAGAGCTGACAAAATAACTAAATTGAATCGATATATATATATATATATATATATATATATATATATATATATATATAAATTATTTATGTATTATTCATAAATATAATATAAATATTTATTATATTTTATATTTTAATCATGATTTAACTTAAGTCGTAACACATTGTCATGTCTTCATCCAGTTGATAGTACCTTATGAGATTCTATATGAATTGTGCACTTTGAATGACAAATGATATGAATTGTGAAAATAATATCTTGTTGTATATTGAAATTTATTACTGAGATTCATTAGACTATAGATAATCACTAATTTTAACTTTTTTTTTGAATTTGTAGGGGGGTGCGCGGATTTAGTAGATCAAATAGATTTATTAGGTTTCTAGTGAATCTATTTTTATTAGTGCGTGGATATTTTTTAAATTTTGTTTCAATATCTTTTAATGATTTACTTTTTTCATAAGATATATTCATTAATTATTTTATCCTGTAGTAATTGCAGAGTTACAAATTTCTGTATAATAATTTATCCTATTTGTGCTGTAATGTATATCTAATTCTAGATTTTCAATGTTATTTATTATCTTGTGTTGTTCTTCTCGTAGTGAGTTTTTTAAATTATATAAACTATCACATGTACTTTTATCTAAATTTTCTAAGGTTTTTTCTATCCATACTAATTTTTCGTTTAGGTTTTCCATTATTTTTCTAATTCGGTTTCTATAATTAATTTTATTATTTATATTTTCTTGATTTTCTCTAGTTTTTCTAATATATTCTAACATTTTTTAATCTGAATAATATCCTTCTGGGTAAATTTCTTCGTATAACTGTTCTAGACAATTTATAGTTTCAATTTCGTAGTCTATTACTTTTTCTAATATTATTTTCTTAATATCTATAATTTCTATGTTTTTGAGTATATATAAGATTAAAATTTTAAGATAATCTAAATGATCTATCTTTTAAAATTGGTTTTATTATAATATTTTGTAGTTGTTCGTTTTAGCCTTAGTAGTTTTTGCATATTTTTATTAAGAAATTCTATGTATTTCATATCTTTATTTTCCATGTATTTGTCTATATTTATTTTTATCTGTTTTTCTAGTAACTGTATGTTTCTTATATCTTTTTCTAAAAATTCTGTGTAGCTTATCATCGTAAGTATTTGTAAGAGTAATTAGGTAGATATGGTATATAATTTACTCTAGTCATGTAGTATTTACCAAAAGCTTTTTCTAATATGATTTTTCTTATATCTGCTACTTTTATATCTCTAAGTGCATACAAAATAAGTATTTTGAATTTATCTACCATCACATCAGATAAATTATCATTCATTTTCATAAAATTGCTTTTTTCAAAATATTCCCTTCAACCATGCACATAACAAAATATGGTCATCTTAGCTTACTATATACTAGATTATTCTTAAATAATATGTTCTTCCGTCACTATTAACATGGTAATCCGGATACTTTTTCCCTTAAACAGCGCCTCTACTCTGGTTACTCCCCGCCACGGCTTCTTGCCTCATTGGTTTCACCTTTAGGATGGCATAGTCCTTAGGGATTTTTCTCCATTTCCGCTTTGTTAATAAACGTCTTAACATATTATTCTTCGAATAATTCTACTATAAAGTAACTAATATGAATTTATTTTATCATATCATGATTGTTGGGAATTATGAATTTAGCTATTCATAATCATAAATAGATATACCTGTTCGGGTAGCTTTGATATTTCTGAGTTTTGTTCCTCCATAGCTTTTTCCATTGAAATATGTTTATTCGATTAACTGAGTAAAGTATTTGTTGTGGAGTGGAGAGAAAAGTTGCTTCAACGCATGAAGGCTTGCCTTTGCAATGCCTTCTGCTTTCTTTATTTATAGAACAAAAGGTAAGCTTTACAATCAATCTATCTTTACACATGTTTTTAAAACTAAAACTAAAGAAAGAAAAAAAGTCAACAAAAGGGGCTTATAGGCCTTACCTATTTTCCTACATCTACGTAAAAGTCTAATAATTCAATCAATGTACAATAATTCAATCAATGACTTTGTACAATAATTCAGACTTTGTATAGTATCTTGTCTCTGTTGATTTTGTCGTATCTGCTCCATTATTGCTCCTTATCTTATCTTTCCAGTTGGCATTTTGTCTTCTTGATTTTTATTCTAGATGTATCTCTGGAATAATATTATCTTCTCCATTAGACCTCGAACATTGGTGATCTGGATATTTATGTCCAATTATCTTACAATATCTTGTTAGCAGTCCGTCTAAAATAAATCCTTTTTTTATTGCTCTTGCGGTAGATTGTTTTTCTGGGTTCAGTAGCGTCATTATCCATTGTCTTACATCTTTCATATCTGCTTGTCGTAGCTCTTTTGAATTTGAGTAAATCATTTGATGCTCTCTTGAATAATAGCTCCATATTGGGTTTCCGTTAGTATAGTTATTTGCTAGTTCTTGAATGATAGTAGCTAGTCCAATAAGTCGTTTATTTGCATAAAAATCTGGTATCTCAATTCTGAGTATCTCCGGTTGCTGCGTAATATCTTCTAGTATAATCATATCTCTAGTTAATCCTATCTTTACAACTTGTATAACTGGTTTTATTTCGTCATATAATATCTCTGCTGGTGCAGTATAACACTTTATATAAAATAAATTTCCTTTTGTTATTCTTTTGTAGGTGGTGAATATCTTGTATAATTCTTCCATAGCTGTTAGCTCTTCTCCGTCTTAGGTATATATGGTATTTAGTAGTCCATAATCAAAACAGGTTTTAACTAGGCTTGGGTTAGTTTTGGGTAGTGCGATTAGTTTGTTATATCCTTGTAATTTTTGGGTTATATAGTTGGTATTTGTTTCTTTGATATTTGTAGCTCTGGGGTTGTGGTTTAGAAAGGTTTGTACTCTGTATATATTTTCTATGTATTTCTGGGCGGTGTAGTTGTATACTTTTTTGTCTTGGTTTAGGCTATCTCGGTATGTGTTAACTTGTGGGGGTATGAATAAATGGTCTTTTTGTGTTTTTGGTGTAAATGGTTTTTCAAATATTTTGTTCATATTTATATTCTGGTATCTTGGTCTATTAACTCCTTTGCTTGTACCTGCAGAAGTAGATTGATAAATGTTATAGGTTTTATGGAGTGTCCCAACGTCTCCTTCTAGCTCTGGATTTTTAATGTCTTCCGATCGACATAGCTCTGCACACTGCTGAGTTAGCTGATTTGTAGCTATAGACTTCAGTTTATCTTCACTACTCTTTAGCTTTTCTATCTCATTACCCATACTGTCCACTTTCATTGAAAGCGTAGTTAGGGTGTTAAGTATTTTTTCTAGAGTATCTTCTTCTATTATTTCAGTCTGTGTAGCTTTGTCTTGATATGTAATCTGCAATAACATTTTTGTTAGTACTAATCACTTCAATTATAAATGTGAAATTTAATATATTTAAAACTAGTCTCCGAATCTCTTTTGTTGTAACTGAATTTTGTATTTTCTTTGTTAACCACCAGCGTACCTGTGTATTATCTGTTCGTACAATAAATTTGTTATATACAATATATGGCTCAAATGCTAATAAACATTTATATAATGAACATAATTCTTTCCTATTTATTTCCCATTTTATTTCTGTCTCGTTGAACGTACCCGATTAGTATCTACAATGATGTTCTATTTTTTCTGCTTCATATCGATATTTAAGTACTCATCCGTAACTATATTCACTAGCATCTGCTTCTACTATATATATAAATTTTCTATTTTCATCTGGAAATTGTAATTTTGGTAATTCTCTACAAAGTAATTTTATTTTTTGAACTTGTTTTTTGTCTTTTTCATCATAGGTATATTCTATATCCTTTTTTAATTTTTTCTGTAGTGATTTTAAAGTTTCTGCTAATTTTGAAATATATTCTCTTACTTGGTTTAGTAGTCCTAAAAATGATTGTAATTTCTTTTTTGTATCTAATTCTTCTTTCGAATTTATTATTTTTTGTACTATATGTTGTTGCATTTTTACTCCACTTTTATCTATTTGTATTCCTAAAAATTCTATCTGATTTTTCATAATTTCAGCTTTCTTTTTGCTTAGACTTATTCTCGATTTTTCTATTATATCTGTAAACTGTTCTAATAATTTTAAATGTTCTTCTTTGGTTTTTGTATATAATAATATATCATCTATGTACACTATATAATTAGATAATTGTTTAAAATAATTGTCCATAAAATGTTGATATCTACCTGGTGCATTTTTATATCCAAATGGTAACACGTTCCATTCATAAAATCCTTGTGGTACCGTAAATGCGGTTAATTCTTTAGATTCTTCTTCTAGCTTTAGGTGGTAAAATCCTGATTTACAATCGAATTTACTAAAATAATTATATCCTTGGATTTGTCTTATTTTTAATATCTTATTTGGTATTGGATAATTATATGTTATAGTTTTTGCATTTAAATTTCTATAGTCAATAACCATCCTACTTTTTCCTCTTTTTTGTTCACTATGTTTATTTACTATAAATGCTGGACTATTATGTTTACTATTAATTTTTTGTATGTATTGTTTTTCTAATAATTCATCTATGTGCATTTTAAATTTTTTTAAATCGTCAAAATTATATGTTAATGGTTTTTGGGTTATTATGCTATTTTTATCTATTAATTCAATTTTTATAGTAGTTTTATGTTTTTTCCATCCTTTTAATGGATCTTCACTATATAATTATTCTAATTTTTTCTGAATTATTTCTATTTTATTTATTGAAAATATAGTTATTTCTGTTTTATTTATCGAAAATACTACTAGTTCTATTGTATCTTCAATATTTTTTATATTTTCTAACTTTTGTGTAATTTTTTCACTTTCTTTTATCCAATCAGTTTTCTTTCTTATTTTATTATTAACTCTTTTTGCTCTTACTTTTTCTTTACATGGTGTTTTAAACCACCAGTCTGTTTTGGTTATTATATGTGGGTATAATTTATCTAAGAATGGAAATCCTAAAAGTATATCTTTTGATGTTAATTCATAATTATAAATTTCTTCTATTGTTAATATCTTATCCCATACTTGTATTTTTACATTTCTAGCTTTATAAGTAATTAAGCTTCCTTCATTATTAAATCCTTTAACTATTATTGGTGTTTTTAATTTATCCCATTTACTTTCTGGTAAGCAATTATATCTACATAAATTAGCTTCTGCTCCTGTATCTATCATAGGCGTATAATATCTACTGTAATATCCTTCTACTACTATCTTCATTAATACATATATCTTCATTTCATGTTAAGGCTCTTTTTAAGAATAACTTTTCTTTGTTATATGTTAAGGTTAATTGTGTATGTTCTATGTTATATGGTTTTACTTGTTCTAACTATTTTATTCCTAATATTATATCTGCTTTTTGCATTTCTTCCTTTACTTCGAATTCTATTTTTATTTTTCTAACTCCTATTATTATTTCTTTTTCTGCTATATTTTTATTATTTATTAAACTTCTTGGTAGATCTGGGCACATATCATTATCAGTCTTTATTTCTTCATTTTTTACTAGATATTTTGCTATATGATTTTCTTCTTGTCCTGTATTCAAAAGTATTAAATATTCTTTTTCATTTATTTTTTCTGTTATGTAATATTGGTTTGAATTACTTATTGAATTTGTTTCATAACTTGTTCTTTTTTATGAGCTTAATGATTCTGGTTTTTCATTAGCTATTCTTTTTGTTGTACTTATTCTATCATTTACTATTTTTAAATTTTCTTCTGTATCTATGTCTCTATAGGTATAATCATTATAATCTATTGTTTTTACAATTTGTTCGAATGGGCTTTCTATTTGTATTTTGTTAATCTTATTTTTCCCTGTTATTTTATGTTTTGTTGTTAATACATATAGATTTTTACATCTTGCTGTGAATATTTTACTTCCTGGGGTTAATTCTATTCCTGATATTTTTCAATATAATACTAGTGATTTATCTATATTTCTATTTGTTACTGCTACTGAATAATTTGCACTTATTATAAATTTAAATTTTTGATATATTAGATTTCCTTTTACGGCAGTTATTATGCTTTTTTCTATAGGTTTTATAATTCTATCATCTGCTAAATATAATTCTATTGGTGTATCTATTCCTTCTCTAAAACATGTTTTTATTAATATCTCTGTACCTCCAAGGTGTACATATTTTATTGGATCTCCTTTACTTTTTATATCATTTATTTCTTTATTAATTATTCTTTTTGTTACTAGTGGTATACTAGCTTTTCCTTTTGCATATCTGCAGTCTATTACAAGTTCTTTTTGGCATACTACATAATATTCATCCTTTTTCCTAGTAAAAATATTTTTTATTGTTGGTATTTTAAATATTTTCTCTACACTTAAATCTAATTCTTTTCCTTTTATTTCATCAAATATGTTACTATCAAATATTATTTTTTGTTCCGTTCCTTCATCATTTAAATATTCTTCCTTTGTTCTTATTTTTATATCTTCTTCAGTCATTTGATTCATCTATTTCGCTATCTTTTTCTGAAATTTCATATATACTATCTTCACTTTCTAATTCATAATATATATAATCTATCTTCATATATTCGGTATTATCTATTCTTATTTCTGATATTTGTTTATTTTTTGGATTTTTAGGTAATTTACAATCTCTAGCTAAATGTCCTAATTTTTCACAGTTATAACAAGTACATTCTTTTATAGATTTCTTCTTTCTATATGGTCTTTTATGTTTATAATTTTTTACATAATATCTTTTTCTTGGTTTTTTATATTTATATTTTGATTTTTTATATTTCTTATATTTCTTATGTCTTTTTCTTTTCTTATAGTATCTTTCCTCGCATCCAAATTGGGGTGCTATTTTATTTTTGCAACATGCTAAATTTTTTATTAATGTTTTTTCCATTTTTAATTCTTCTCTATATTTTTCGCATAAGTTTCTATATCATTGTTGTAAATATTTTATTCTTGCTCCTAACGTATCTACTATTTTTGCTTCTTCCCAACTTTTTATTATTTTCGAACTAAATGGCTCGGGTAATTTATTAAAATATAATTTTCTTATTTCTTTACTTTCTTCTATACTATATGCTCCTTTGTAATAATATTCTTTAAATGCGCAAGTATATTCATCTATATAACACATATTACATATTGCTAATTTTAACATTAAATTTCTATTTGTATCTTTTTCATCATTTTGTTCTTCTTCGATTGTTGTCGTACTACCAAATTCATCTTTTATAGTTGTTTCATATTTTTTTAATAATTCTATAGGTGTTAGTTTAGTTGTTGTCGATGATGTTCCTTCTATAGGTTTATTAGTTCTTAGTACTTTTTTGCTATTTTCAGTTAAATTTGCAAACCATAGTTTTACTGATCCTATTAGAGTTTTTTCTATATATTCCGGTGCATCTGTTATATTTATATTATTATCTAATAATTGTTTTGTCATATATCCTATCCATAATTGTATTGTTTTTTCTGTATCTATTACACAGTCTAGATCTAAAAAGTTATAATTTTTATTCACTATTTGTTTTGGTATCCATTTATCATATTCATTATATTTTTTAAACTTATTCTTATAATATATAGGTTTTCTTATTTCTGTTGTTTTAGGTATTATATTTTCATTTTCTTTTTTATCAAGAGTATTTATTTCTGTGTGGGTATTTTCTAAGTTCTCCTCATTAATTTCGTTTTGTTCTTCATTGATTTCTAAATTTTTTGTATTTGTTAATATTTCTGTATATGTTTCACTATCTTCGGACTCATAATTATCTGTCTCTTCAATATCTATATTATTTATTTCTAATTCTTCATTTTTTATTTCTAACTTTTCCTTAAATTGATTTATCTCGTTTAGTAATTTCTATTCTCTATCTTTTTCTTCTTTTTCTTTTTGTCTTTGTTCATACAACTCTTTTAATATTTGTAGTTCTTTTTCTAATTCAGCAATCCTACTATTTTTAGTTTCTTCTATTTTTCGTATTTCTTCAGTAGTTTGTTGTTTTATTTTTTCTATTTCCTTTTTCCTATCTATCTCTTCATTTTCTTTTTCTATTCTTACCATTGCTGTTAATTTATCTTCTAATTTTAATTCTTTTTTTTTCTAACATTAGATATAAATGTTCACCTATTTTCTTATATCTTCGTCCTAGATTAGAAAATACTATTTTTATTTTTGATCCTTCGTAGTTTTCATATATTTTTTCATCTATTATAAATTCTTCTTTATTCATTTTATTGTGAATAGGTCATGTTGATATACATATTCTAAACTATCTATTTGTGATTCTAATTTTGATATTTCATCTTTCTGTGTATCTATTGAATTTTTACTAACTCCGGCAAATATATTATAATGTAGTCTTTTTATTCTTATTTTTAATTCTTTACATTTTTCAGATATAATTTGTTTTAATTCTTTGTATTGTTGTACTTTATTCATTTTAAATTATATTTATAATATCTTGGTGGATATCTAAATCTAATTTTATCATAATTAGGTGGTATGTGTTTCATTCTTCTGGATTTTAAATGTGTTATTAATTTTGATTCAATACTAGATATTAATGTAGGCTAATTTTTGTGGATTTTCTTTTGGTTTTATTTAGACTTATATATTCTGAATAATTACTAATTAAAGATTCTTTAATTTTTCTAAAAGCTTCTCTATTTTTAAATGGTCTTCGCATAATTAATTTAATAATTTTGTAGGTAAATTTTTTAACTCTAACTCTAAATTTAATTCTAATATATATTTCTCTTCCGTACTTTTTAAATTGCTGGGCTCTAATACCATTTGTAGGGGGGTGCACGGATTTAGTAGATCAAATAGATTTATTAGGTTTCTAGTGAATCTATTTTTATTAGTGCGTGGATATTTTTTAAATTTTGTTTCAATATCTTTTAATGATTTACCTTTTGGGGGGTTTATCATATCATTCTGTTAAATGTAGTTTTTTTTTAAAAAAATTAGAAGCGTTCATATGGTGTTGTTCATAGTTTTGTTGTAGTATAACACTCAGTTGACATGTTAGTTTCAAGGTTGAGATACAACACTCGGTTAACATCTCATATGTTAGCTTGGATTTTTTTTAAATCTTCAACTTTTATCATTAGTTAAAGTTATAAATTGAAAAAACCGAACCAAACCGAACTAAATCGCTAAGAACGAAACCGACGATTATTTTTTTGTTTGGTTTGATTTGGTTGTAGAAATTTAAAAACTGACTAAGTTGGTTTGGTTATGATTTTGACCAAGAACCGACCCAAACTAACCCATGAACACCCCTACAGACTTCTATACTATATTAAAAGTGTGAAGGTCCTTAAGAATATCATTTAAATTTTTTCCACTTCGTTAAAATACTCTACAATGACAAAATCATTTCTTTTTTACTTTTTTTCTTAAATTATAGTTTAGTTACTTTTATAATATTGACTTAAGTTATGAAATGATATATGAGAAGAGAATTAAAAAAAAAAACTCCAAAAATATACAAATGTTATTGACTATTATGCCAAAATACACAACATTAGGAGGAGTCCTAAATTATATAGTTGTTATTTTTGGAAAAGTCAACAATATTAGGAGTCTTATAGACCATTTGGCCAAGCTTATTTTTCTTCTAAAGTATTTATTTTAAAAAATTGAGGTGTTTGGTCAAACTTTTGAGAGAAAATAAATGTTTCTAAGGAGTAATAAAATTAGTTTTTCATATAAGCTAAAAAAATGTAGCTTCTCCCCAAAAGCACTTCTAAGAAAAAAAAAAATACTTAAAAGCACTTTTAAAAGCTTGTTCAAACACTAATTGTTGTTCAAAAGTACATTTTAAAATTTATTGGTCAAACACAAACTTCTTCTTACCAAAAGTATTTTTTTGAAAAAGACACTTTTCAAAATAAGTTGATTTTATAAGTTTGGTCAAACAAGCTATTAATCCTAAAATTGTTGTAAGAGTTCAATCACCGGAAAATAATAACTGAAATAACTTTTGGTTAATCAAAAGATTGTACAATAAATGAATTATTATTTACTATTTTGTAAAAATTATTAGTTAATAATCTTTATAATGTTTAAAATTAAGGAGTCTTGAAATATATTATATGGTATAAGATATAAATATATTTTAAAAATTAAGAAGTTTTAAAATATTTGGCACCAGTAAAATATATTGTAAAAGATATTAGGTTAATTAATAATCAAGTAGTTCTAAAATATATGGTAAGAAGAAATTATTTAATTAGACTTTAATATATTATATGATAAGAGAAAAATATATTTTAAAAATTAAGTAGTTCTAAAATATTTGGTAATAGCAAAATATATGGTAAGAGATATTACAATGATTAATAATGAAGAAAGTCTAAAATATATTGTAAGAAGAAGTTATTAATTAGACATTTAGCTATTTACCTAGGAGTAAAAGTTCATGTCGTGTGTTGGGTTAATTAGGACTTCTTTGATTTTATTTTTATTTTTTTTGGGGGGGGGGGATTTTTTATTTAAGTTTGGGTTAAGCCGTTTATGTCTACGTGAAATTGTGGACAAGAAAGTTTGTCAAATCCATCTTTGAGATTTAATTATACTTGCACGTAATGATAACAATAATTCACATATATTGTTTGAATGAGGTTGTTAAGTATCCCATATTGTGTTGCATTGTATTATATATGGTATTATTTCAATGATTCAATTAATATAATGTTTTGATATATTGTATCATTTTTCATTATTATACATCAACAATCTCTGAAGATTTTTTCAAAGACTTAGATTATAGTCTAGCAACGGTTGTTGCTTCTAAAGAGCGTGTTGCTGCGGTTTTGATTATTTTTGGAGAGAGAGAAAAAATGTTGTTTGTGGATGAAGATTGGAGTGTTTGATCAGTAGAGGCTTGCAAGGCGAAGGCTGTGATTTTTGTGGATGCAGAGAAGATGAAAAGTAGAACTTCTTTTGGTTTAAATGGATTAAGGATAAGTGTCACAAAGGAAATTCTACAAAGTGATTTTGTAGGGAAAGGATTTTGTATTTTGTAGTTTAATGAATGGTTTGTCTGACTTTTCTTATTGAGAATTATCTACTGTCTAACTAATTTATGAATACGTTCAGAACTGTGATATAGTAACTTTCAAGAAAATATGTAAGTACAAATTACACAATTGCTTGTATTTTCGTTATTTATTTTGTTGGTTTTATCATCTCCTGCCTCTATGATGGGAATTTGAACTAAGAAGAGTTACTTTCAAGTCATAATGTACTTTACTTTGCTTACAATAATAATCTGTATATAACAATAAAAGAAGAATATCTCTCTTCGGTCAAGGATTCTATTTATCTTTTTTTCTCTTTTTTTTGGAATTTTCTTTCATTTTTTAATTGTTTTATTTTTAAAATTAATTTCATAACTCACTGTTGGAAAATAAAATTCTCGAGGCCGAAAAATAAATAATTCGAGACAAGAAAATATTGCAACAATCAATTTATTGATTTCAATACGAGTGTTACAATCTCTATGAATCCTCTGAGTCGCCTTTTCAAATATAAATTCAAGGGCTTAAAGCTTAATCTTGAATTTGAACTTGGTTTGCGGAATTAAGGGACTTGATCTTGACTTGTACTTGAATTCAAGGACTTTTGAGCTTGTTCTTGAATATTGCGGTCTTGATCTTGAATCTTGATGAACTTTATTTGAATGCTTGAGCTTTTTAGAGAAATTGCAGCGTTTGATCCACGAGCTTTCTCTTGCTACTTGTTAGAGATCTGGGGATGGGAGCCCTTTTTCTGAATTATGAGGCCCCTGTTTATAGTTGTAGAAAAAAAAGAGTCATGATGAATGTGGACTTTCTTTGACCAATCAGATTTAAGTGATGTGGCGCCTTTTATGAGTTTTTATTTCATGGGTCTGCTGCATCAGTTTGACATGTGGCACGGTCCTATTGGCTCCTTCACATGACTTGGCATGCCACATCATTTGACACTTGGCGCTTATTTGGGCCTCTAGGATATGACAATATCTTGGTCTTAGTAAAGTGGGCTCATCATTTGTAGCCCAAATTAATGAACTAACCCAATAAATATTGGGTCTTATTTAAATCCATACCTATTTGGACTTAAATAATTTATTCAATTATATTAATCCGCAATATTTATTTGGGACTAATATATTTTGAATTTAATATAATCCCAAATTTTGTACGAATTTAAATTTAATAAAACTGTATCGCCCACAAATGCCTCATACTTCAAGACTTGTTGGGACATTTAATATTTTAGAGACTAGCCTTGAAGTATGATTATTTAAACATGTTTTCTTCATGCTTCAACGATTTTCCATACATAAGAACACCTCATTCAAAAACTTTAAAGCCGAACCAAATTGACATTGTCTCTCAAAGATCTCTTATTTATTTTCACAAATCTCTATACTTAAGACCCATTGGTGAGGCATGATATCCAATTTCAAATAGTCTTGGCAGACTTTTTCATTGCCTTACTTAACCAGGAATGAAACTCTTCCGATTTAAACTTAGATTGGAGAAGAAAACAATCTTTAATTTAACTTTGTATGGGAGAAGGAAACAACCTCCAATTTGAATTTGTATGAAAGAAGGAAATCAACCTCCAATTAGAATTTGTATGGGAGAAGGAAATAACCTCCAATTTGAATTTTTATGGAAAAAGGAAACAATCTCCAATTTGAATTTGGAGATAGAAACTATCCCAATCTGAATTTATATTGGAGAAAGAAACAATCTCCAATTTGAATTTGGAGATGAAAGGTATTCCAATCTGAATTTATATTGGAGAAGAAAACAACCATCCTACAACTCTATAAAAGGAGGTAGTTTCCCCACTTTTTCAATATCAATTTTGGGGTTTTCAAGACATCAACAATATTGAGGTAATTTCTTTCCCTCCTACTTTTCTCTTATTTTCGTCACTTTTTTTCAGCACAGCATATTAGTGGTAGAAAATATCAAAATTATGAACCATTTGATATTCCAGAAATTAGACTTTGAGATCTATAACATATCAAAAATTTAAATTTAAATTCATTCAATATAATTCTCGATAATTTGTTGAAGTTAGTCCTGAATTTTATCATGCTGAAAATTTCAGATCTGCGCGTCCTTACTAAAACTTTCATATCTTGAAGTAGGAAGGATGAAATTACAAGCCGCTTGATTCTTGTAAAATTAGACACAAAGTTCTATATTATATCTAAAATTCATAATTTAATACAATCGAGATATTTTCAGGTATTATCCCGAAATCAACATTGAGTTTTGTTGCATCAACAATTTCAGATTTATGCGATATCAGTAAAAAAAATTATATCTCAATGTGAGAGTACCAAAATTATGATCTGCTTGATCCTATAGATTCCGGAAACATGCATGTATAACATATCCAAAATTTGGATTTTAACACTTTTTTTGTTGTTCTAGATAATTTTTTGAAGTCGATCTTATATGTTGTCTGACAGAGGATTCCAGATTTACATTGCCTCACCAAATAATTTATTTCTTGATGTGGGACCATCACCACCAAAGGGCGTTTTGATTGCCTCAAACTAGATTTTGAGGGATTTATTCTCATCAAGGAATCTTGTCTCAATCCAAGTTGGTGATATACAACTTTAAGAGCACAACGCTTTGATAGGTAACACCCTTTCTATTTGTGTTTTTGCTTTCTTTCTTGTTTCCTCTTTTTTTTTTTTTTTTTTTTGAAGAATTAAAACAAAAAGCAATATGCAACAATCGCCTTAGGGTGCGAGATTTTAACTTTGCCTCCGTCACCTTAAGTCCTACCAATTTTACTTGAAGACGGTGGACATTGGATTAAGGTGTGAGAGTTTAACTTTCCCTCCGTCACCTTAAGTCCGACCAATTTTACATGAAGATGGTGCAGTGATTTTATTTAAGTATGGTCCCTTTTCAATGTTCAGCTTAAGGTACAAGGGGACAAATTTTATCCACCTTAACGCATGGAAATTTCGATATCCTTTTAAGGATAAACCCGTTAGAGGCCAGCTTAAGGTGCAAAGGGACAAATATAGTCCACCTTAAGGCATGAAAATTTTGAGATCCTTTTAAGGATAAACCTGTTAGAGGCTATCTTAAGATGCAAAGGGACAAATTTTTTCCACCTTAAGGCATGGAAATTTCTATATCCTTTAAAGATAAACCTGTTAGAGTCCAGCTTAAGGTGCAAAGGGATAAATTTTTTCCACCTTAAGGCATGAAAATTTTGATATCCTTTATGGATAAACCTGTGAGAGTCCAGGTGCAAAGGGACAAATTTTGTCCACCTTAAGGCATGAAAATTTCGATATCCCTTTAAGAATAAACCCGTTAGAGGCCAGCTTAAGGAGCAAAGGGATAAATTTTGTCCACCTTAAGGCATGGAAATTTTGATATCCTTTTAAGGATAAGCTCTTGAAAGGTTATATTAAGGTGCAGAGGGACAAATCTTGTCCACCTTAAGGCATGAAAATTTCAATATCCTTTAAGGATAAACTCGTTAGAGGTCCTCTTAGGGTGCAAAAGAACAAATATTGTCCACCTTAAAACATGAAAATTTTGAGATCCTTCTAGTTGTAGGCTTGGAGAACTTTGGCATTCTAAATTCCATTGAAGGAACTCTCTTTATTTTCGACGGGTTGCCTCCCTTGAGTCACCGATATTTAGAGTAAGTCCAAAATTTAATTAGAATAGTTTCATACTTGGTATCCATATAGTAGATACTGGCAAGAACATATTTTTTTTGACAGTTATGCAACTAAACTCAGAACGAAATTCCAAGCACCTACGTACCTCAGTAAAGAGGATCAAGTCACAACATAGTTCTGGGTGAGTATTTTTTTTTCTTTTTTTGTGTCCTAACTTTTTCCTAGGCCGCCTCTTTCAAGGTTTTCAACCTAGCAGACTTTCATTTATTTTTTTGAACCGTACACAGTTTATACTCTTACGGGCCAGGAATGGACATGCAATTTATACTCGTGCCTTAAGGAGTGTACATGCAATTTATACTCGTGCTTTAAGATGTGTACATGCAGTTTATACTCGTGCCTTAAAGAGTGTACATGCAGTTTATACTCGTGCCTTAAGGAGTGTACATGCAGTTTATACTCGTGCCTTAAGGAGTGTATATGCAGTTTATACTCATGCCTTAAGGAGTGTACATGCAGTTTATACTCATGCCTTAAGGAGTGTACATGCAGTTTATACTCGTGCCTTAAGGAGTGTACATTTTTCTTCAAGGATAGTACTTCTTCAAGAACTTAGCATTAATGGGGCCAACCCTTACGCCATCTGTATCAACAAGCTTGTAAGCACCATTTGAATATACCTCTTGTATGATATATGGTCCATCCCACTTCGGGATGAATTTTCCCCTAGACTTACAAGAAGTGATGATGGGCCTTCTTACTACAAGGAATTGATCTCCAACTTGGAAACACCTCAAGCAAACCTTTTTGTTAAAACAACGAGATAGTCAGGCTAGATAACATTCAAGATTTTGTTGATCCTCCAGCCTTCTCTCATCAAGAGCTTCTAACTCTGTAAGACGCAACTTAGAATTTTCTTCATCGGTTAGCCCTTGTTGAATAGCCAGTCTCAAAAAAGGTATTTGATGCTCAAGTGACAGGACTTCTTTAACTCCAAAAGAAAGTAAGTTTGGGGTTGCTTACGTCGGTGTACGATAAGTTGTCCTATATGCCCATGAGGCTTTTTCCATTCGCTCATGCCAGTCTCGTTTGGATTTGAAGACGACTTTCTTTAACAAGTTGCATAAAGTCTTATTGAATGCTTCAGCTAGGCAATTAGCGGTAGCTTGGTGCATAGAAGACTTACGTTGCTTAAAACCAAAGAGGTCACGGATTTTCTTCATCAGCTTGTTATCAAATGGCTTCCCATTATCAGTTATTATGTACTGAGAAATTCCAAAATAGTAGATGATATTCACTTGGATGAAGTTTGAGATATTTTCTTTCTTTACTTCCTTGAGAGCAACAACTTTAACCCATTTTGAGAAGTAATCTGTAGCGGCCAACAACTATTTTGTAAGTGTCCACTAGAAGATTTTGGTTGTGAACTAACAACTTCCATTCCCCAAGCATTGAATGGCTAAGATGCTACAGTTGGGTGTAGTACTTCAGGAGGTTGATGAATGAAATTCGCATAGAATTGGCAAGCTTTGCACTTTCTAGCATAGTCCAAGCAATCTTTCACCATCGTTGGCCAATAGTATCCCATCCTTTTAATGTGAAAATGAAGCTTCGGTCCAGATTGATGTAATCCACGCACTCCTGAGTGTCCTTCTTACAAAGGTTGAATTGCTTTTTCCTCTCCCAAATACCATAAGAGTACTCCTTCGAATGATCTTCTGTATAGTGTGTCCTTATAGTAAAGAAAGTAAGGTGCACGACGACGAATGTCATCCCTTCTCCTTGGATCTTCTGAAAGTATCCCATAACATAAATAATCAATGATAGATTGTCTCCAATCTTCTTTTTTAGATTAAGACATGGCAACGAGGTATTTAACCTTGTTTTCTACATCCTCATTTAACAGTGGTACTACCTTTTCTTTGCGGATAGTAACTCGCATCAAATTTGGAAGAGTTAGGGTTGAGGCCAAAGAAACTAAGGCATCATCTTGCTTATTTTCTATCCTTGGCACATGTTGGAGGGTTACCTCTCCAAGCCACCCCATCAACTTTTATGCATAATCATGATATGGTCATAGCTCAGGCTTTCTGACTTCATACCTTCCCAAAAGCTGCTTGATCACCAATTGGGAGTCACAAAAGACTTGCAATTGCAGTTGTTTTATGTCAACTTCCATCTCAAGTCCAAGTATTAAAGCTTGATATTCAGCAACATTATTAGAGTAACAATTTATAAGGGTAAAAGAGTATGGGATGACCTCTTCTTTTGGAGTGACAAATACCACACCGACACTAGCTCCATCTCGATGTGCGGCACCATCAAAGTACATCTTCCATGGGGGTCTTACTTCAATAACCATTGCATATTCATCAAAAAGTTCATCGCTTGGTTCCCAATCATCAGGTATCGGGTAGTCTGCCAAGAAGTCAGCCAACGCTTGTCCCTTTATAGTCTTTTGGGGAACATACAAAATCTCAAACTGTTAAAATTAAAGGTACCATTTCGCAAGTCAGTCACTAAGGACTGGTTTCCACATTACAAACTAGATAGGATTTTCCCTAGACACAAGACGGACACCATAATCCTGAAAGTAGTGTTTCATCTTTTGAATTGAGAAGGTCAATGCCAAACATAACTTTTCAATTGGAGAATACTTTATCCCATTCAGCGTCATCATTTTTCTCAAATAATAAAGAGAGTTTTCTTTGCCTTTACTATTTTCTTAAGCCAGTAGTGCTCCAACTGATCTCTCTTGTGCCGCAATATAGAGTATCAAGGGTTTTCTAGGTATGGGTGCCGCGAGAATTGGTGGCTTCATTAAGTATGATTTGATACTCTCAAAGGCATTACTAGAGCTTGGTCCCATTCAAATGGACTATCCTTCTTTATGAGACGACTAAATGGTTGACATTTTCTAGCTAGGTTTGAGATGAACCTCCTTAAATATGCTAGCATTCCTTGAAGGCTTTTTAACTCATCAATATTTTGAGGCTCGGTCATCTTCAAAATAGCATCGACCTTGTCTTGATCAATTTCAATTCCTCGATGTCCTATAATGAAGCCAAGAAACTTTCCAGAAGTAACTCCAAAGGCACACTTCAATGGATTCATCCTAAGTTGATATCCTCGAAGTAACTCGAATACCATTCTTAGGTCTTTTAAGTGGTTGTCTCTCTTTCTTGACTTCACCACTAGATCATCTATGTAGCATTCAAAATTTTTATGGAGCAGGCCATCAAATATGTTCTGCATATCCCTTTAATAAGTGGCACCATCATTCTTCAAACCAAAAGGCATCACCTTGTAGCAATAAATACCTTTGGGCATACAAAATACAGTGAGTTCTTTATCCTTTGGCACTATACAGATTTGGTAGCCGGATGAATCATCCATGAAGGACATTGCCTCATAACCAGTGGTGGCATCAATCATCAACTCTGGTATGGGGATTGGAAAGTCATTCTTAGGGCAGGCGTTGTTGAGATCTTGAAAGTCGACACAAACTCAAATTTGGCCATTCTTCTTCCCTACTAGAACAATACTTGAAATCCACATGGGATATTTGACTTCATGAATAAAGCCAACTTCAATGATTTTGTTAACTTTATTTTCGATCAATGGAACCAACTCTATCCAAAAGCTCCTTTTGGCTTGCTTAACAGGACAAGTTCCATTTTTGACTGCTAACTGATGGACCGCTACTTTTGAATCTAAGCCAGGCATTTCCTTATAGCTCCAGGAAAATACATCCATATATTCTTTGAGTATATCCATATAAGAAATTTTCTCCTCCACTTCTAGAAATGCACTCAGGTAAGTTGGTTTTGGGTCTTCACCGGTTCCAAGATTAACTTCCTTCAAGGGATCTATTATGGCCTTTACTCCTTATTCAAGTTGTGATAGAGCATCTCTAACATCTTCCTCTTCTTGAGGATCATCATCGTTAACGGATATATGATAACACCAAAATGCATCTTCTACCTCTTCATCAACCTTCATTTAAAATGAGATATCTTTCTCGTTATGGGTCGTAACATGATATGAGGAGCCAATACTATCTTAATCTTCTTCGTGTTTCTTGGTATAAACCACAATATGCACCTTTGCTTTTAGTACCTCGTTGAATGAAACTACTAGTTCTGTCTGTCGCTTCATTCTAGAAAGAATCAAACTTTGGAAATCCTTTTGTATTTTAAGTGAAGAGTGCATCATCGTGCTTTGACGACTCCTCTTATGTTTGTTGCTTTTCATATTATTTATAGGTCCCAACCTTTCAAACAAAGAAGTTCGTATAGTTGACCATCCAAGTCGGTTAAATACAGAGGGTCTTTTATTAGCAGCAGTGGATTATTCTTCCATGGTGATGTAATTACTGACTACCCTTCTTATAGAGATGCAAATTAGAGGTAGCTGCATATATCCTAGGCCTTCACGTGCCTACCTAGTTTTACCCTTCGGGTGGAAGTTTGCCAAACCTTGATGGCTTATTAGGATTATATCCAGCCTTTACAAATAGCTTGTATGCATTTGAGTCAAAGCCTTCCTTCGTACACTTTGTAGGAAGTATCATATCTTGTGGTGGATTTTGAGCAACAGACTCTTTAAGAAGTCTTAAGGATGGATTTATTGCATCAATCTTCCTGATAGGTAAAGTTATCCCATTTAGCATATTATCTTGGGAATCCGATGGGTGATCTTTCTTTTTCTTTACTTCGATACATAGCGAAGTACGGGAGTTGACTTTTTTCGTAGGAGCGACACTTTCTTTATTTAAAGTAGAGAGAGGCTTATTGGTGGTGACTTTTTCAACACTCACCGCGACCTTCTTAGATGTAAGATTGTTACACTTAGTCTTGATGACATCTTCAACCCTTTTATCATCCACATTATGTTTCTTTAAGTAGAATTTTGCATCGGCAAAATATGACTCAGCTTTAGTGAATGACTTGTCATCGGCAACTATCTTTATTTCCACTCCGTCTTCGATGTACTTCAAGCATTGATAGTAAGAGGACGAGATAATTTTGTTCTCGTGCACCCAAGGTCTACCAAACAATATATTGTATGAAGTTTTGGCATCGATCACATGCATTAATGGGTTTGATTGAAAATCATCCATATGAATCCCCAACTTAATATAACCCATAGCCCTTTGTCCCCTTTGGTTGAAGCCTTGGATCATTATACGACTTTTTTCTAGTTTTCTAGTAGCGATGCCAAGTTCCTTCATCATGTGGATAGGCAGGATATTGACTCCAGATCCCTCGTCTATCAAAATTCTATTAATTTTTTTCCTAGAATTTGATCTACCATGTATAAGGGACGGTTATGTAGGGTCTCACTGAGAAGAAGATCATTATTTATAAATGTGATTTTTGTATCATATACATGTGCCTCTTCGCCAAGAGTTTCAGCAAGCTTTTTGAAAGGTGAAGGAACCTCCATGGGTAGATTATCACCCTTTGCCCCCTCTTTGGTGGTATTAAAACAAGATGTCTCAAAGTTGACTTAGGCAGTCTTTACTCAAAACCAACTCAGTAAGAATTCCTCTAAAGTCACCGGACGCCGAAGTTTTTGGTGGTAAAGTTTCGTAACCCTCATCTTCTTTGGGAATTCAACCAACTTCTATTTCCTTGGTTTCTTTACCATTATCCTTCTGGTTGGCTGCTCAGATGACTTCTTTTACAGACTCATCCTCCTACGTCTGCGTCTCTTCACCAGAGTCCAACCTTCATTATTTCCTTCGTTAACTAAAGACCTGTCAGGCTCTAATATTTTCTCATTATTCTCTTTGACACATATTTGGACTGGATCGAGTGAGCCAAAAGTAATAGAGATTTGATGAGAACTGGCCATCTCATCATCAAAGAAGATCTTTTTCTCTTTTGCCGTTTGCATGACTTTATCTTTAAAGACAAAGCACTTTTCTAGAGGATGACTTACGAACCTATGATATTTGTAATAATTAGGGTCATTCGTCCTTCCAGCTTTATTGGGATGCTTTATCTCTGGGAGTTCAATGAGTTTATGCTCAAGGAGTTTATCAAAAATCTTAGCAACATTAGAATCGAGAAAGGGATATTTCTTTGCTTGCATCTCTTTCAAAGTTTTCTAATTTGGACGTGCTCCAGAAGTCATCTTCACTCTTTTCTTCTCGCTCACCTTTGTGGTGACCTTCACAGGAGACATTTCAACATTCATGGACTCTTTGTTGTCATTTTTGGGGACAAACTTACCCCATCTTTTGGGTTCCTGCTTATCCTTTCCTCTTCGAGGGTCATGGATAGGCATTGATCCCTTTTCAGCAGAAGACATACTCAATTATATATCTTGAGCACGGGTAGCTAGCTCTTCAAAGGATTTAGGCTTAATGCTTTGCAAGATGTAGAGAAGCTCCCAGTGCATTCCTTGGACGCACATCTCTATTACAGAAGCTTTACTGAGCCTATCTTTATAGTTTAGGCTCACATTTTTCCATCGATTAATAAAGTTGATGACTGGCTCATTCTTTCTTTGTCGAGTATTTGTGAGCTCTACCATGCTTACTGTATGCCTTGTGCTGTAGAAGTGATTCAGGAACTCATGCTCCAATTGCTCCCAATCAAAGGTGTTTCCCTTTAGGAAGCGAACAAACTATTTACAAGATAGTCATCGTAATTTCTAGCATAATGACATGTCTCAACAAAGTGTGCGACATGCTGTTTTGGGTTCCGTTTAGCCTTAAATTGTTGAAAGATTAGGGTTGATAGTCGGCAGGCATTTGGAGGCTATCTATCCTTACAGTGTAGGGCTTATCATACGCGAGGGAAGACTTGTTGACAACATCATACTTGTCTTTGAGGGTCCCTTCAATGAATTCCCTCAATTGCCCAATCGGGTCATTCCCTCAGAAGAAACTTACACCTCTACTCGGTGGTGTTTGTTTCACCAGATTTTCTATCTCATGAACCTCTGGAGA
Source organism: Capsicum annuum (assembly GCF_002878395.1). Classification (NCBI taxonomy): domain Eukaryota; kingdom Viridiplantae; phylum Streptophyta; class Magnoliopsida; order Solanales; family Solanaceae; genus Capsicum; species Capsicum annuum. Next base: position 143,372,378 of record NC_061115.1, on the reverse strand, counting down.
TTTTCCATGCGCATGGCTAGACTCTTCATCTATCAAGTCTTCTACCCTATCCACTATCTTATCAATCCGAGCATCTTGATTCTGAACATATTTGGTCAGGCTTTCAATTTCCCTTGTCAAATTCACAAGTTGCTCCTCCATAGATGAAGCATCAATCACCATCGCTTGCATAATCACTAGATATGTTGGATAGTAACACAGAATTGCACAAGTTGATCTTTGAAGTGCTCAACTTATGTGGTGTGGTTGAAGATGATGAATTGCTTGAACGATCATCGCTCTTTACGCCAGAGTATTTGGAACTGAAATGCTCAAGTAGAGTTAGAGTTTTCTTAAGTGATTCTGCCACACTGCTTCCTACTTTCAAAGCACTTGCATTGGACTTTGTTCCTTTTGGGGTTGAAGATTCAAAAATTAGAGTTGGCGCGGACGACACTGCAAGTATTTGTTGTCCTAGCAAGCCTGCCTTGCTCCTCATGACAACTCCTGAGCTTTCGAAAGTAACACCAAGGATTCTTTCTACTTCAGTAGAGAACTTTAAATCAACAGCCTTGGAAGCAGTTGATTGAGAGTTGAACTTCTTGGAAGTTATTTCAATGTTATTAAACTTTGCAGTTGGAAAAATTGAGATAAGAAGTAGAGATCATCCCACTGGACTTGCTAGAATTCGTTGGACAGTAAAATTCTCGAGGCCAAAAAATAAATAATTTGAGATAAGAAAAATATTGCAACAATCAATTTATTGATTTTAATGCGAGTGTTACAATCTCTATAAATCCTCTGATTGGCCTTTTCAAATAGAAATTCAAGGGCTTAAATCTTAATTTTGAATTTGAACTTGGTTTGCAGACGAGAGGGACTTGATCTTGACTTGTGCTTGAATTCAAGAGATTTTGAGCTTGTTCTTAAATATTGCAGTCTTGATCTTGAATCTTGATGAACTTGATTTGAATGTTTGAGCTTTTTAGAGAAATTACGGCATTTGATCCACGAGCTTTCTCTTGCTACTTGTTAGAGATCTGGGGATGGGGGGTCCTTTTTCTGAATTATGAGGCCCCTATTTATAGTTGTAGGAAAGGAAGAGTCATGATAAATATGGACTTTCTTTGACCAATCAGATTTAAGTGATGTGGCGCCTTTTATGGGTTTTTATTTCATGGGCCTGCTGCATCAGTTTGACATGTGGAATGGTCCTATTGGCTCCTTCACTTGACTTGGCATGCCATATCATTTGACACATGGTGCTTATTTGGGCCTCTAGAATATGATAATATCTTGGGCTTAGTAAAGTGGGCTCATCATTTGTAGCCCAAATTAATGGACTAACCCAATAAATATTGGGTCTTATATAAATCCATATCTATTTGGACTTAAATAATTAATTCAATTATATTAATCCATAATATTTATTTAGGACTAATATATTTTGAATTTAATATAATCCAAATTTTGTATGGATTTAAATTTAATAAAATTGCATCGCCTATACTCACATCTCTTTATGTTCATAATAAACTAAATTCTTAATTAATATTAATAAAATTCATAACTCTAACACCTTTTATATTCATAACCTCCAATTGTTTAATTTTTTATTAAAATGTCTAATAACAATTCTTCCTTTTATAGATAAATGGGGAAAGTGACAATTTCAATACTATTCGACATGGAAAACTTTGTCCTCCTTTTTTTTGGCCTAAAGTTTCCTCGTCATTAGTCGCATAACTAAAGAATGTCTTTCTCGTAGCGGTTGCTCTATCTCAGATGAAAAAGGATCAATTTTGCCTCCAGAATGCAAAACTTTAGTGTATTCCTTTTGAGGAAAAAGAAAAGATGAGGTTAATGTTTAATTTTATGCTGCCACCTTCTGCTACTATAAAATAATAACTTTAATTGTTAATAGGTACACTATGCAATTTTAATTTCTTGTATTACTATGCCTTTGAAGAATTTGGTTTCTAAAATTTGGTAAACATTTTTCTCTATATTTTTTCACTCCCGAAGTGGTATTTTTAAGTGTATTTTGGTCATTTTGCCATCATATCATGCAAGATCTTTTTTCAAGGATGGTTGACTTCATAGTCTCTTCCTTCTTTTCGCTTTGTAGGTATTATGAACTAGGAATTGATGATCCTACTTATTCTGCCAAGTTTTATAATTGTTGCGGAGCAGAAGATCCTATAATATGTGTATTCCGAAAGCTACTCTTCTAAGTTCTATTTATTTTCTTAGAGTAGATTTCTTTTATGCTATGTATAATTTATCAATAAATATTTTATAATTTTATATTTTTTAAGGTATATGCATTATTTTGTTAGAGCAACTTTCTTTTATATTATGTGTAGTCTATTAATTAATTGTATTTCACTTTAATCTAATTTTATTTAAACTTTTATTGTAGATAAAAAGAAGATTACTACTATGGCAGTTTTTCTTATCCTCATCTCATTATGGGTATGAGACATACCATATAGCAATAGAAAAAAATCTTACCAGCTAAAATATAGTTTAAATTGTATTATTTTTTTATATTTTTAATTTATTAAATTTCATCTTCAACTGCTCTAACACTTTTAATTAACAATTTGGTTGTCCTACTTTTTCGTTTCATGTAATAATTAGTTTGTTTTTTGCTCTCTTAAGGCTCGATTGACATACAAATGAAGTAGGATATTGATATGACAAGAATCTAACTATTGTTCTTTAAAATTCTTTCGAGAAAAATTATTTGTATGCATAAGAAAAAGAATTGTCATTGAAAATTTTAATGCAAAACAAAATGAATAGGGGTTATGAATATAAAAGGTTTTAGAGTTATGAATTTTATTAATATTATTTAAGAGTATAATTTATAATGAACATAAAGAGATGTGAGTAATGAAAATAATTTTAAAAATAAAACAATAAAAAATGAAAGAAAAACTCTAAAAAATTTAGAAAAAAAGATAAATAGGATCCTTGGTCAAAGAGAGGTGTCACATCACCTTATATTGATTCTTCTTTATTATTATATATAGATATAGATTTACAATGTAACATTCTCAAAAGTTTATATTTATTTAGATAACTATTTTTCTATTTTTTCATTGGTGAGGTCCACTTTTTTGCGTGTGTCTAGACCAGAGTATTTAGTTTTTGAAGTAGAAGCAAAGGAAGGAGGCAAACGTAGACATGTTCTACTTAAGAAAGTATCTATGTAACATTCCACAATTATGTAGATCAACTTTAGTAAATTTTTTGATAAAATATGAGAATGTGACATGGGGGTTTGGGCTGTAGGTGACAAAAGAGTTTTAAAATTAGTGTAAGTGACACAAGTCTTAATAATTTATTGGAGATGACAATTACTTTATTATGGATTAAGAAAGTTTGGTAAGTTTGAGAATAGCCTACAAGTTTTTAAATTTACACTTTGATCCAAATATTTACCTAATAAAATGAGAAACAGAGGGAAAAAAATGTCTTTCTCTCTCTCTTATCCATTGTTATTTTCTCTCTCTTAGCGATTTTTATTGTTCATTGTTGTTGCTCCTTTATTCATCATCTTCTGCTTTATTATCATCATTTTCTACTTCATTATCATCTTCATCTTCTTCTTGTGGATCATTGTCGTTGTTGTTGTTGTTGTTACCACTACTGTTACTATTTGACCAATTTCTTAGGTCAAATTTTATTTCGTACAACACTTTCCACTTTGACATTACTTCATAGGAGACTTTTGTAAGTCAAATTATGATTTTTAGTTGAATTTTTCATCTGGGTAACTGCTATTGTGCTGTTTTTCCAACAATGGATAGAACCCAATCATGAATCCAACATAAGATCCATCTGTTTAAATAGATAAATCATATGTTGCAACAAATGAGACATCTATTTCAATGGAAGACTGATATGTTGGATTCATGTTTATAGTTCTATAGACCGTTACATGAATCGAACAGATGGATTATCTATTGCAACAAATGATTTATTAGTTTAAATAAATTAGTTATCTGGTGAAACGTGATAAATATTTGTTGCAAAAGATTATTAACCTATTACAATAGAACCTAAACTCGATTCCAACAGATATGTTGTCTGTTGCAACAGGGTAATATCTATTGTAATAGATTATTTACCTATTACAACAAAATGTGAACTTGATTCCAATAGACGGTAAATGTCTATTGCAACATATTAGTAACCTGTTTTGATAGAACCTGACCTCGATTCTAACAAATCATAGTCTGTTGTGACAGGTAAGTCACCTGTCGCAATAGGTTAATTATATGTTGGAACATGTCACTCATTTGTTGGAATTAGCTTTAAAAGTGCCTTAGTACTGTAACATCAATCCCAACAGATGTATAGTCTGTTGCAACATATGATTCACCTATTACAACAGATGAATCGTCTGTTAAAATTAGCTTTAGGAGCGTAACATGAATCCCAAAAGGTAAGTAATCTATTGCGATTGATTACACATCTATTGGGATTGATTTACGGCACTATGAAATCACTATTACCTTTTTTAACAAATGACTTTATTTAGGTACCACTAATGGAGGGATCAATAACAATAGGGGTGGATTTTCATGGTCAATAGATTGAGAAGAGCAATCGGCATGCATGGCGTTGGAATGAGGGTGAAATTCTAGAGATGATAGCTATGACAGTCCAAAGTGATATTTCGTATGATGATTTTGTGAAATTAATCATCAGTTATTGTGTACTGAATTTTCAATCGGAAGAACTCGCCATCAGCTACATGCACAGCTCCTTTGAAAATCAAAGGTACTGTCTTTTAAAATAACCAATCAGGTTTATTTGCGTGCTTATCTTAGAGATTCATCCAGGCCGGTGTTAAGGGTGTACGTGGTAGAAAAGACAAGAGAGAATGAGAACCAGGACTTAGAAGAACAACAACAACAAGACATCTTTGATGATAGGTTGGATGATCTAGACATGAATAGTCGAGATGATGATCAAACACCTATGCCCATTAATGCAACCAATACAATGTGCAGTTCTTCTCAATCGACATAGTCTAGAAATCTTCAAGACGATGGGACTTTCTTTTTTATTAGAATGTCATTTAAGGACAAGAATGAACTATCTATCACTTTATTTATTTCTTTCTTTAATAAAGATTTCAGAATAAAGAAGGTGATTAATTCGAGAAGTGTCTCTTACTTCAAATATGCTAATTCAAACTGCAAGTAGTGGTTGAGAGCAGTGAAGTACGTAAGTTCTAACAGATTTGTTATTCATAAACATGAAAGCATCACACATGTGGTTCGGAGCACATCTCAAGCCAAAATTCTCACGCCATGGCAAAGGTCCTCACTGAATATTTCAGGAGTAGTTTCACCGATGGCAAAGGCCCTTCAACAAGGGTTATATCCATTAAACTTCTTACTAAATTGGGTGTCCTAGTCTGTTATTGGAAGATATATACGACCATGGGGATTGTCAAGGACTTGGTTAGGGGGACAGTCGATCATGGGTATGCAGTCCTGGATGTCTGTCATTACATGATTGAGTCCACAAATTCCAAAAGTAAGAGGGTATTGCATCTTGATGAAAATGGAAGGTTCAAGTACTTTGTTGTATCCTATGGTGCTTTGATTCAAGGTTTTCAAAATTTGAGAAATGGCATAGCCATCGATGGTACCTTCTTGAAGAGTAGGTATAATCGAGTTCTGCTAGCGGTGGTGGCGTAGGATGCAGAGAATCACATCTTTCCTATCGGTTTTTGTGTAGTGGACAAGGAATGTAATGCCTCTTATGATTTTTTTTTAACAACTGTGAAGCTGTGTCAAAGATACCAAGGAGTTGTGTTTTGTATCGGATAGGAATCCAAGTATTCCAAAGATGGGTTCACGTTTCTTCACTTCAGATTACTTTGGTTGTTGTATCAGGCATCTTGGAGAGAATATTCGAGCCAACTATCACAACGAAAGGGTCGTGACCCCTTTTTATAGAGCAGCTAAAGCATATAGTAGAGAGAGGTTTTTATACTATTTCAATCAAATAATGGATGTGAATTCCAAGGTAGCAGAATTTCTCATACGTGTCGATTTTGAGAGATGGAACCGGGCATTCTGTCCGTAAAATAGGTACATTCTTATCGATTTTAATGTCTTGTTTAAGTTACAAGTTTAGTATGATGTCGTACTAAGTGATTCTTTTGTATAGGTACAATATTATGAAATCAAACATAGCTGAATCGGTGAATTCATTATTTAGCGATGAAAGAGAATTTCCCATCAAGGCTATGTTTGAAAAAATAAGCTAGAAGTACGGCGAATTTTTTAACGAAAAGAGTGTGCAGTTCAAGTGCCTAAAAAAACCTGATTTGTTCTCAAAATCGAAAAAATAATATCAACGAATGTTAGTTTGGGGAATAGGTTATTACCTCATAAAATAACTAATTACAAATTCAGTATCACTGGTCATGGTGATATTGTCACGGTAAATCTTAAAACAAGATTTTGTACGTGCAAAGTTTTTGACTTGGACAAAATACCCTGTCCACATGCTATGGCAGTGCTTCAAGCTCAATACGATCATAAATATAGAGCTGAAGTTTACTAGCACTCCTCTCAATATTATTCGGTGGAAAAATATGAAATGGCATATAGTGGGCATATTACTCCGGTGCCTCCCAAAGAATCTTGGGTTGCTCCTGCAGAGCTTATGGGGAGATTAATACCTCCTCCATATATTGAACCAAGCACTATCAAACTGGGAAGAAAACCATATAAGAGGAGGCATGGAGTCGGAGAATCATTTTTATCAAGAAGAAACAAGTGCTCTGTATGTAAAAGCGCTGGCCACAAAAGAACTACATGCCCGAATTCTAATCCACCATGATCATTGTAATTGCTGAAACTTGTATAGTTGTTTTTTGTGGACTTTTATATATTTAACTCATTGTTGTGAACGTAATGTTATCATTTATTATATATAAAATATCTTTTTAATAACTTGTGCATCAATAAAAAGAGGCAAACATGAACTGTTAAACAATACAGCAGGCCACAAGTATTTTCAACATATTACCCATCTGTGGCAACAGATGGACATTAGCTGGAAGAACATAACACAGTTCCATAAAACTGGAATATTTTCCTCCAACAGATGGATAATCTATTGACAAAAACCCAACTAATGACCAATCTGTTCCAACACATGGTCCATTTGTTGAAAGAACTCAAAAGCCAAAATTGCTATTGCTACTGGATTCAAAATTGCTCCTTCCCTCCAACCGTCGACATGTTAACATGTAAAATATTTGGAAGAAGAAATAGACAAAATGAAAATTGAATAAGAATTAAAAAGCAGAAGTCAACTAAAAGTAAATTTTTCATTAAACGAAAAATAATATACATTAGGTATAGATCTGATATAGAAAAATTTAAATACATACACTAAAAGAAAAAACACATTCTAATTATTATTATTATTATCATCATCAATAATGGCAGTCGACCAATTAACTCATAACAGCAGGGTCCTCATCAGCCTCCGCATCTCTTTGAATATCGTCGCTCTCACATCGACCAACTCCCTTTGTAGGTCATTAACGTGCCTCTGAAGTTTCTGCACTGTGTCGTGCAAAATAGCAATATCCCAAATAGGATCATCATATCTAGAACACGCATGAATTGACAAATATAAAGAAAAGAGTTCAAGTGTAATACAACGTACACTACAAACTGGTATATTTACACCAAAAAGAAACTTACCTCAACGATAAAGGAATATGCTCTTTAAAGAGAAGTTGTTGGAGCTATCACAAGAACAGAAAAAATACAAGTAATAAATAAAGTTTAGCTGATTCATCAGTTGCAACAGATGGAGAATTTAATTCATCGGCTGTTTTGAATGTGTTAGATAAAAGTCATGACTCTACCTTTTTTTAATAGTCACCACATGCGTACAAATGAATAAATAATGTCTGGTCTGTCACAACAGATTTACAATCTGTTACAACATATGGATTATCTGTTGCGACAAATGGACCATATGTTGGAGGAAATATTTTGATTTCTTCCAACAGCTGATTTATCAGTTGCAACATATGGAGATTTTGATTCATCAGCTATTTTGAATGTGTTAAAATAAAAAAAGTCATGACTCTTCACACCTTATTTTAATAGTCATCATATGCGTGCAGATGAATAAACAACACTGTAGTGTCTTTGATAGGGTAGGAAGAATAAGGTGCATACAATGGATCCACTTTCATGCGTGGGAGTTATGTATTATTGATCAGTCTACTGTGATAGCCACACATAAAGTGCAATGATTTTGTGAATGCAGTTTTTTACCAACTAGACACTGATCCTTCAAACAAGATCCGGCATTGTACAATTTAGTTTGATAGGTGCAAACTGATAAGGCCCAAGGGTTCCAAGACAATGGTATCGATACCCTATTATAATTTAATAATGATCTATGCTCATGTTTTTGTGTCAAGATTTGGGGAAGAGTTCAAGTTTTTGGCGGCAGTGTAAATATCTAATAGTGATTGGACCAGTTTTAATGGCACAATAGACTTCTTGAAAGGCCTCCGAAGCCTTTCACTGTAGCAAACAACGATGGAACTAATAGAAATTCCCCTAATCCAAATTTATATGGATAGATTGTTAGAGGAGACTATTATACAGCAGTAGGTGCTTGGGAGAATACTTGTGCGGGAAGGAGGAGGTGGAGAAGGCCATATATCATCTCAGACCTTGTTTAAGAGGAACATAAGGGAGCGAGCAAGAAATTCTAGCGAATTTGGCCAATGAAATTGACATGAGAAACGAAAAAACAGGATGAGCTTCAAATGTGGAAGTGCATCCAAATATAAAAATCCATTGGTCATTGAAAAAAAAAAGAACGGTCAATAGGACTGGATCTAGACACTTTGCTAGAGAATGCAACTAGTGAGCGTGCCTCAATGAAGACTATAACAAAGCGCAAGACCAGAAATCTAAGGAAGAAGTTTTGCGAGCACAGGAAATTGATACGATTGTCGGTAAGTTGAAACCTGAACCAACTACTCCTTAATTAATAATACAGGATCAAGCCAAGGTGGTAATTTCTCAAGTTAAACTTATATCCCATGCCTCCTATTTATGGCTTTTTTCAGGTTGATGGCAGCAGAAACAAAAAGGTCTGAAGTTGGGTAGAAATCCCATGCCTTGTTGTTTCCACTGCCTTTGACCTGAATAGAGCCATAAACAGGAGGCATGGGATGCAAGTTTAACTTGATAAATTTCCACCTTGGCTTGATCCCATATTTATAATTTAGGAGTAGTTGGTTCAGGTTTTAACTGATCGACAATCGTATCAATTTCCTGTGGTCGCAAAACTTCTTCCTTAGAGTTCTGGTCCTGCACTTTATGAAAGTCTTCATTGAGGCCACACTCACTAGTTGCATTCTCTAGCAAAGTGTCCAGCTCCAGTCCTGTTGACCATTCTTATTTTACTTCAACGACTGGTGGATTTTAATTTTTGGATACACTTTCACATTCGCAGCTCATCCAGTTTTTTTATTTTTCATGTCAATTTCATCAACCAATTTTGCTACACTTTCCTTCCTACCTTGTGTTTCCTCTTAAACAATGTCTGAGATGATATATCGCCTTCTCAACCTCCCCCTTCCCGTACAGGTATTCTCCCAAGCACTTACTATTGTATAATAGTCTCCTCCAGTAACCCATCTATATAAATTTATACCAAGGTAATTTCTATTGGTTCCATCAGTGTTTGCTGCAGTATGAGACTTTGGAGGCTTTTCAAGAAGTTCATTGAGCCATTAAAACTGGTCCAATCACTATTAGATATTTACACTACCACCAAAAACCTGAACCCTTCCACAAACTTGACACAAAAACATAATCATAAATGGTTATTAAATTATAACAAGGTATCGACACCACCTACTTGGTCCCTCATCCTTACCAGTTCGAAACTGTCAAACATAACTATAAAATGCAAAATGTTATTTAAAGAATTAACGCCTAATAGGTAAAGAAAAAACATTCACAAAATTATTGTACTGGATATGTGTTTTCACGATAGGTTGATCAGTAATACATACCTCCCACATAGGAAGTGGTTCCATCTACAAGCAGCTTATTCCTCCAAACCTATCTTTACTCTTGCCTTTAATGCTGGTCGGGCAAAAATGGATCCAGTTTTACTTTTTTTTTTATCTACAAATAAGAGAAATACATTTGAAATCAAGCAAGAGAAGAAGAAAAAGAATATTACAAAAGGGTAACACAAAATTGAGAAAATCAATATATGACCAATCTGATGCAACAGATTGCCCATCTTCTCAACCGATGAGGCATCTGTTACAACAGATGGATGACATGTTGTAACAGATCGCTCATCTATTGGAATTAATCAAACCATCCTTGCTACTGGTTTGATTTCTTAAAACAGTTGCTCTGTCTGTACAAAAGGGTAACACAAAATATAGTGAATCAATAGATGACTAATCTGATACAACAGATTACCCATCTGTTCAACCAATGAGGCATTTTGCAATAGATATAAAAACAATGGTTCGTTCATTTAAGACTTAAAAATCACCTTTCCTTCACTTTTCTCAATAAATAAAAAACTGGTAATAGATAAATCATCAATAGCAATAGATGTAAATATCTAATTTAAATGACATACAAAGAAAAAGACGAGATGGAAAGAGCAATAGTGAACCATACCTGCAATGTGAAAAAAATAAAGGGATCAAAAAATCTAGTTCAGTCGAGAAAAGATATTAATCAGTTTAGATCCGAAAGGATCCTCATCAGAAAAAAGAGAGAAAAAAGAGGCAAAAAGAAAAGAAAAAGAATTGAGAATAAAGAAGAAAGAGTGATAGATGAGTTTAGTTGTCTTGAGTTTTACTTATGTTTTGGATAAACGAGAGAGTATTCTTCTACATATGGGTTTTAAATATTCATTAATAACTTTTGACTTTTGAGGGGCACGAGGAGACGGTGACATTGAAAAGACCAGATAAGACTACTCACTCAGGAGATTTTTGAGTTATCCAAGTAATATTTTTTACCGCCTTAGTATAACTATTTTAACTTTTTTTTATCTCGGACAGGAAATACCTAAATTGCTTTTTTTTTTTTAAAAAAAAAGGGTCTTAAAACATCTAAGTGCAATAGATAACAATTTCTATTTGAAAATTTCCAATGCTCGGTCATCCATCGCAACAAATGCATAATATGTTGCAATAGATGACTTAATTTGTTTATTCCAACAGAAAATACATTTGTTGCAACAGGTTGAATATTTGGTTTTATACAATTTCAATTGATTTCACATGTTAGACTAATACCTTTAGGGGTCGTTTGGTAGTGTGTATTGTAAAATATAATGTATGCATTAGTTAATATGTACTACTAGTACCTTGTTTGGTAATACTCTTTGCCTATGTATAACTAATGCAAGCATTAGTTATACACTCTATTGTGTATTGGAGTGTGTACTAGTATATATGCTCAATTTCCTATGTATTAGTAATACAAAGAATTTAAACACATGCATTAACTTATTAAATGACCTTAATACCCCTCAATTTCCCTCTCAAATATTTCACCATTCCTTTTCCCGCCATTTTAATTTGGACTAGTGACTCTTTTCAAAACATTTCACCATTTTTTCTCCCACTATTTGAATTTACAATAACGATTGATTGATTTAAATAACTATAACATATTTTTTCTTTTCTTCGAGAGTCTTTAAAAAGATTTTTAAAAAATTGAGACTATTTCTTAATTTTACGTCTTATATTTTATTTTTGTTTCGACTATGTTAATCCGTCGGCGTAATATTTTTACCCAAATAAGAAGGTCTTGCAATTAATCCTAAACCTCTATAAAATAGTTCAACAATATTAATTATGTTTGAAATAACAAAAGAACTTTGTTGCCAAAAAGTGTATAAAATCAAAGAAGGGTATTTTTGTAAACAAAAATTTCTTTTATAGAAATTATGTAAGATGTATTATTTCTTATACATCAAATCAAACAATGTATAAGAAATAATACATGAATAACTAATACAAGTATTACTAATGCAAGCATTACTAATATACTATATTTTGCATTGTTCTTATACACTCTACCAAACGACCTCTAATTGATTAATCTATGACCAGGGGTGAGTTCTCATAGGGTAAACTACAACTTCAATTGAGTATTTTGGCAATTGAATGATGACACGGTATTGCGTTCCTCCCTACTAGAGTCATCGATCGATCACTCTGAGATGAACCGATTCTTACTACCTCATATATTAGACCAATACCTTAAATTAATTAATCTAGGACCAGGGGTGAGTTCTCATAGGGTCAACTACAAATTCAATTGATTCTTTTGGCAATTTAATGGTGAGATGGTATTGTGTTCCTCCCGACCAGAGTCATCGATCGATCACTCTGAGTTGAACTGATTCTTACCACCTCATATGTTAGACCAATACCCTAATTGATTAATCTAGGACCAAAGGTGAGTTCTCATAGGGTCAACTACAACTTTAATTGAGTCTTTTGGCAATTGAATGATGAGATGGAATTTCTTTTCTCCCGACCAGGGTCGTTGATAGATCACTCTGAGCTGAACCAATTCTTACTACCTCATATGTTTGACCAATACGTTAAATTGATTAATCTAGGACCAGGGGTGAGTTCTCATAAGGGTCAACTACAACTTTAATTGAGTCTTTTGGCAATTGAATAATGAGAAGGTATTGCGTTCCTCCCGACCAGAGTCATCAATCAATCACTCTGAGCTGAACCAATTTTTACCACCTCATATGTTAGAACAATACCCTAATTGATTAATCTAGGACCAGGGGTGAGTTATCATAGGGTTAAATACAACGTCAATTGAGTTTTTTGGTAATTGAATGATTATAGGGTATTGCGTTCCTCCCAACCAGAGTCATCGATCGATCACTCTGAGCTGAACCGATTCTTACCACCTTATATGTTAGACTAATACCCTAATTGATTAATCTATGCCCAGTGGTGAGTTCTCATATAGTCAAATACAACTTTAATTGAGTCTTTTGGCAAGTGAATGATAAGACGGTATTGTGTTCCTCCCGACCAGAGTCATCGATCGATCACTCTAAGCTGAACCAATTCTTACCACCTCATATGTTAGACCAATACCTTAATTGATTAATCTTGGACCAGGGGTGAGTTCTCATAGGGTCAACTATAATAGATGACAGCCTCTATTTGATAATTTACAATAGATGGGTAATCTGTTGCGACATGTGATAATCTATTTGATAATTTACAAAATATGGGTAATTTATCATAATAGATTACTTAATCTATTTGATAATTTGCAACAAATAAGTATCTGATACAACAAATTGAACATTTGATTTTATACAATTTTAATTAAGTTCATATACCTAAATTTATTAATCTAGGACCAGAGGTGGATAAGTTCATAAGGTCAACTACAACTTTAATTGAGTATTTTGGCAATTGTATGATGAGAGGGTTAAAAATTATACATATCTTTTATAATTTTAAAAATAATTAAGATCAACTCGGACCAAATTAATATTTTCAAAACTTGTCATTCGTTTCCAAAATACAAATCAACCCATATCCATTTGTGATAAAAATATTTCATCATTTTAAATCTCAAGTTCTCGCTCTTTCATCTTTCTCGCTCAATTATACAGTACAGACAACAACTACAACTACTCTCATTTCTAACCACATAGGTGTTATTTTCGACTTCATTCGTACTTGTATCAATCATTTTCTCTATCTTCATAGGTAACGGAGTTTGAAAAGAGTTTTATATTTGTTATTTTTTTCTAAAAAAAATAAGGGATTTTAAGTTAATTATAAAAAATAAAATTTTTAGTTGTATTATCTTCATGAATGGGTTTACAATTTTGAGTTTTGATGGTAAAATTGTAGAAAGAACTCAAGAAAACCCTAGTTTCTATTGCAGTGTTTCATTGACTATCATGGTATTGTTGGATGGTATTTGTGCTGTTTATGGTGGTGGTGGTCATCGTCGTCGTCGTCATGATGGCACTGGTAGTGGCTATTTATGGAATTGGTTGGTGGTGTTTATAGCGGCACTGGTTTATGGTATTTATGGTGGCTGTTGGTGATGTTGATATTCATGGTATTTGTGGAATTGGTTGGTGGTGTTTGTGGTGGTGATGGCTGTTGGTGTGTCGTTATTGGTGGTGTTTGTAACGTATTTTTTAAAATTTATGGATACATCAATTGTAATATAATTTTTATTTTTCTATTGTTTGTAGGTAAAACATGTCTCCCAAAAGAAAAGAATGTGAAAGTGGATCAACGTCTGACTACCCCCAAAAAATGGCTACAGTACAAAGGGATTCGGAGGAGCTTCCTAAATAATCTCAGTCAGGGAAACAAAGTGAGGCTGAGGAGAGATATAAAAATAATTTTGAGAGAAGTGGACAAGGGTCTGTAGATGGTGATGAAGAAAATAAAGAGAAGGAATTAGAGAGTGAGAAAGAGGATGATCATCAACATGATGATAAAGGATCACCAGTGGGGCATGAATTAATATCGACATCCCAGTATGATCCTGTTAAAACTTTTAGTATTGACAAGTTTTAAGTTACGATGCCTATAAATGACAAAAATAAATAAGAAGAACTAACTGGTGAAATTGTAGTTAAATGTCAGATGGGGAGTAAATTTATTTGTTTTAGAAAAATTATGAAGGTCAAAAATATAGACGAACTTTTTAAGAAGAGCTGCTTTAGATGCTTTATTAAGCTAGCTGAGGACGCCCCTGCCCGTTTCCTAATGAAAATGGTATATGGTATTCTCAAGCACAGGATCAAGTACGTGGGGAATGATGAAGATCCAAAGGATGGGGGCAACAAAAAGATGGATGAAATCTAGATCAACTACTATGGCATGCCAGTTTGTTTGGGCTTGCAAGAGTTTGCTATAGTGACAGGCTTGAGATGCCATCATCCAGAAGAACCACTTATTGCCAAGAGAACACCCCGCAAAATATCCAAGGCAAGAAAATGCAAGGAAAAAATAAATGTGTTGTTTGACATTGCTCGACGTGGCTATAAAGCATTGGATTTGTTGATAGATCTCATGGATAAACCATTCTAAAATAGTACAGGGAGAAATTGTGCTTAGTTTGGTTTTCCCATTCAGTTATATTGGTAAGAGACGTCAGCAAGGTCATAAAAGATAATTTGGCGCGTGCTGAGGATTTTGATAAATTCAACAATTATCCCTAGGGATATGACAGCTTCTACTTGACTATCCAATATTTACTGACAAAGCTATCCTCAGGGACGACCATATTATACGGCTTTCCTTGGGATTTCATGGTAAAATTAATCACTATTTTAACTTATCCATTAAGTTATATTAGATATAGTTAGTTATTATGACTTTTTTTTGCTTGCTTCCTGTTTATATTTTTTAGGCTTGGGCATTTGAAGCCACTTCTCCCCTCCAAAAGTAGGTAATAGATTACCTAGATGAGGTTTCTCATCTAAGAATATTTAGGTGGTTGGCTGCAAAGAGCAATACCAAAATTAAGGAGGATGATCTCTTTAACCCTTCGATTGATGCAGTACATCTTCTTCAAATAAAATAATTTTACTCAATAAAGATATTGAACAGATATTATATCTGGTGCAAATGATGTTATATCTGATGCTGTTATGACAGATTATCCGTCATGTGCCAACTGGTGCAATAGATGGATAACCTATTATGATAGGTGATTGATATCTTGCATCAGATTACACATCTGTTGCATTGGTTCTCTGAAATCGACTCCTATCAGATTAACCATCTACTGCAAATTATACAACAGATGTGTAATCTGATATAACATATTGTTAATACACATACAGATCATCTGTTGCATAATATGTAATCCAACAGATTACCCATATTATGCAATTGGTGTAATAGATGATTGATATTTTGCATTAGATTATCCATGTATTGCTCTGGTTCTCTGAACCCGACTAAAATAGATTTTAACTATCTACTGCAAACTATGAAATAGATGAGTAATCTAATGCAACATATTATTAATCTGTTGCAGAAGTTGACTGTTAAAATATTAACCCCAACTGTGAAAATTATTATATAATATGATTTAAATGTATCTGTCTTTTTTTCTAGGTTGTGCATCCATGGATCGTGCCTACTGAGAAGGAGTCGTTGATGACTTCTTATATTGATCTACGTCATATTGATACTATACCAGACCCAACGGTAGAGTTAATAAGGACGAAATTGACTGGAGTAATAGTTATAAAAAGAGTAGTTAGGCAAGGTCAGCCTAATGTTGAGGCTCTTCATGACCAACCTACTAAGGCAGATACGGGTGCTTCTTCTGGTGGAGTTGTTGGTGTTGGTGGCAGGCATGGTGATACTGCTACCACTCATGATGATGAGCATTTTGATGCTAAAAATAAATAAATATGTTTGAAAACACCTCTTTTCACCCTTACGTAGGCCCCTCTCACCCCTCTTCACCCTCGTGTTCTCGTTGTGAATGTGAAGAGTTCAAGGACAACTAGGATAAACTTTTTGAAAAAGTAGAGGCTATCTCTAAAGATGTTGAGGAATTCAAATCCAAGAGGGGTTTCATACCATCCAATAAGTTGAGAGAGCGATACACTCCTACAGTGTTAGTTAGGAGGAAGAAAAGAGCAATAACCGATGTACTCTCCTGTCGGAAATCAAAAATAATTGCAAGTCCTCCCTCTCAAAAAGCTATTGAAGTTTAGGGGCCTTTCAAGAAGTTGGACATATATGCGGAACTTGGCGCCAAAGAGAAGAGGGCTCTGCGACAGGCCAAGAATGCCAAGCCAGGCGCACCAGATTACCCCAGGCCTCTCTTTTCCCCCTAAGACTTCCAGACTATGACAGATATATGTATGTGTTATGATGACAAGGAAAGTTTACTTTTCATAACCTAACCTTCTAATTTAATCTACCCTATGATGAAGAACCTATGCAACAGATGTGAAATTTGTTGCAACAGTTGGGTATTCTGGTGCAATTGGTAGTGGTTCTGTTGAAACTTACTATCCATCTATTGCATAAGTTGCGTTGGATTATTGATTCAGAGAACCCAATGCAAAAAATGGACCATCTTTACAATTACTAACCTATTTAAAAATTATCTTCTTATATCACAGCATGTTGACAAAATTTTCTGCCTCATGAGGAAAAGGCAATTAACGTACCCGGAAGCTTATGACACTGCCGATAGGATAATAGACCTCGACTTCTATAGGAAGCTCAAGGATAAGTACGATCAACTCAATTTTGAAGCATGTGTCGGGGGAATTATTTTCTTAGTTTCTATGTTGGACTTGGAGGAAGAAGAAATAATAAAATATGTTAGAGGGGAGAGGCCAAATCCACACGGCAAGAGCTGGACCGAGGCAAAAAGGATTCTTGCAGTCATTAACGTGAACAACATATAATATTGGGTTGTTTAGATACTACTCGAGGAGGGAAATATCAAAGTTTATGATTGCAATGAACCTGCTATTGACAATGTCGATCTTTATGTCCTCGTTCAGCCACTGATAGAGCTATTACCCATCTTATTGAGGGAGAGTAAACTGATGAATCATTTGCCAAAAGAAGTGTTAATGAAGAAATCATGGGATTTAGAGGTCCAAACAAGGGCATGACCCTTCCAAAAAATGATACCGATTACTTGAGTGGCTTGCACGCTCTTACACACATTAAATATTTTCTGACCGGTACAAAAATGGCTGAGCTAACGACCTTTATGTGTGACAACACTGTGGCAAACCTGCAAGAGGTCTGGGCTTATGGGGTACTAACTGGACGCTTGGAGCTTTTGTATATAGAAGAGCCTGTGAAATAACAATTTTTTATTTCCAGTCATACTTCACCTTACTTTAAATTACATGTACATATAGTGGCAATAATTTTTTTCTGGTGAATGAAAGTTGAGTTTTTTATAATGCAATAGATTGTCAATCTGTTGTAAAATATATTCTATTTATTCTGGAAGATAGTTTATCTGTTGCAATAGGTTGGTCATCTATTGCATTACGCTGATCTATCTAATCTAAGTCTAATCTTCTGCAATAACAGAAAGACCTATTTGATAATTTCTAACAGATGACCTAAATTTTACAATATATGCCTAAATCTGGTTGATATTTTACAACAATTACGCTTGAATATCCATGTGCTAGACAATACCAAACCAGTAGCAAATACAACACCATACAAATTTCATCAATTAGGCTTGAAAATATGTGCCCAACACAACCAAACCAGTAGCAATAATGGCAACAATGTACTATCTTCTTGCTCGATTTTGTTTCTCTTCAGAAGCCTTGACTTTCTTCAACAAACCCCAAATTACACGATTTGCTTGTGAGGGGTGTCTTTCTTAATACCAATCAAAGTAATCTCATCCATCCAATTTCTATAAAAAAACAAGAACACAATTACATGTAATACCCCGATCCTTTCTTAAGCCTAAATCCATCTTTTGAGTGGATATATACGACTTTCAAAGTGATTTATGTTTAAACCATGTTGTATTTCTATAATTTATATTTTTTTATGTAGAGAATTGAATAATATTTCCATCTATACTAATTTCATCAAAATCCGACATCGGACAAGGGAGTTATGGCCGTTTTACTAAACGGTATCGGATCGCCCAGGTTTGATGGTCGACCTGGCAGACCGCCAGGTCCCTGGTAGACCGTTAAGTTCCTTGTCAAGCCAAGGCAGTGACTCCTTATTAGGACATCGTGTGACGGCCAAGTTAGTGGACCGTCAAAAAGTTGACAAACCGTCAAGGGGTACGTCAAGTCGAGACAGAATGTCTCATTTCTGGCCCTTAAATGATGGATGACTTGGTGGACCGTCAATTTCCTGAAGACTATCACTTTGACCATCACATCGAGGTAGAACATTCTAGTTTTATCACTAGAGTAACGAACGATCTGGTAGATCGTCAGGAGACTTGATGGACTGTCATATCGACCATCACAGGCCCCGATCAGCGAATTTCAACTTTTTTAAAAGGGCATTTTGGTCATTTCCTCCCCTTATGGTCTTATATATATACCCAAGTTGAGAAGGGCCATCCATTTCTCTCTAATATTTTCCAAGAGACCTCTAGAGAACTAGGGTTTCTTTCTTCTCCAAAATCCAATCTCCTTTCAAGAAATTCAAGGTTTCTTCCATAGATTTCTCCAAGTTGTTCAAGAATTAAGCTCCCCCAATCAAAGGCATCAAGAATCTTAGCTTAGAAGTGTGGGAAGGTAGTTTTAAATCAAGTCTTTTATTCTCAAATTCACAATCCAAGGTATGTGGGGCTTGAACAAGAACACTCCTTTCGTTCTTGTGCCTAAAGATTTACTTTTTATTATTGATTACATGATTTTGCAAGAGGATTTACACCCAAATTTATTTATTTATGATTTATGATATTTGAGTTGAATAAGTTTGATATTTATGATTATTTCACCATCATGTTTCTTAAATTGAGAATTTATTCCATGAGTTTTATATTGTCATTACATATTGATGATTTCTAGGAGATTTAAGACAAGTGTCATGAGTTATACCTTTCCCTGAGAAATTTGGATATTGAATATATATCGATATTTGAGATTGAAAGTCAAGAATGAGTCCTATAATGTTTCCTTGAAGTTTTTGATATTTGAAAATGATTCAAAAAACAAATATACTTGACGTTGAGAAAGATTCTATTGAGTTGAGTCGGGTTAGAAATCCACAAGATGTTTATGATTTACAGATGAGATATATATTTATGTTTTGGTCTCTAAAATAGACCCACGAGTTGATATTGATTAAGGTTGATTTTGCTAATGCATTCTGAGCTGAGTCTGGGAGGAGTATTTATCACCGAGTAGGAAATGTGGTATTTTCTCGAAACTACGTGCCACCATTGGATTGATGTTGATAATTATGGGCCAGAGGCCGAGTATGGGATTGTGATAATGAAATTGAGGTTGTACTCCCTGTCAAGAGTACAACACCCCTGCCAATGTGGGGTTCTCTCCTTAGGAGGGCAAAACGTTGGACTTTATATGTCTCACATGGTGTAGTTATGTCGGTTATAAGAAAATCCCACATCCATAATGATCTAAGTACCATGAGTTACCGATTCACTCTAAGTCATGATTCAAAGAGTTTGAGTTGAGTTAAATGATTTATGAGATTTATGAAGCATATGTTATTACTAATGACTCACAGAAATGAAGTTTTAAATAATTCAAGCGAAGAGAGTTATTATTGTCAGCATGCTTGATTTTCTTATACATTTATGATATTATTTAAAATGGTGCATCCACCCCCACATACTCAGTACATTCCCAAGTACTAATTCCCAGACTTTTTTGTATTTGATATTTCCTCATGATATAGGTTCAGGGGCTCAGTCTCAGCAGTGACAGTGATCTTTGAGCAACTTCATCTACATTTCTTCAGTTGGTGAGTCCTCATGGTTCGAGGACCTGTGTCTCTAATTTTGTCTTGTTAATAGATGGTTATTTACTTTCAGTTCAGTACGAGTCAATTAGGGATCTGTCCCAATGGCTCCTCAATCCTATATAGTAGAGGCTTTGTCAGACTAGTGTACCAGCGTGTACGGATATTTTAGTAATTTGTTTGTACAGGGCAGTATTACTTCTGTTTCAGTATGTTCATGACATGGTTATTCCTCTTTATCTTAGCCTGATTTGTGCTATAATATGTTCTGAAAGTGATGACAGGCTTAGAGAATTATCTTGAGGCCACGTGTGGCCTTGAGCACCATGTGACGTCTCGAGATAGATTCTTGGGGCGTTACATTACAAGTCAATAATTAATCAACTAATTAAATAAAAAAAATATTACCTTTGAAATCTTACAAGTAAAAATCCTACGACCTAGATTTTGTTAAGTCCAAGAAGTCTTCAATAGAGCTTCAGGACCGCACTTACAATATTAAAAATCATTATCACAAAAAATAGTGAAAGATGCGCTCGACAATGTCAAGCTTAGTTGGAAAAATTAAAAAAAGATGAAGAAAAGAAAGACCAAATGCAAATAATTTAAATAATTTGGATAGATAAAAAAAATGATGAAGAAGAAGAAGAAGATTTGGAAATTTAGGGTTAAATTTTAGGAAGAAGATGAATATATAAGACATTGGGGAGGGAATAACCGTTGGGGGTAAAATTAGACGCCAAGTCAGCAAAAAGTGCCAACCTGACACATTTGTGCCTATTTTATTTTACGTGTTTAAAATGAACACTGTCGACATGATGCCTATTTTATTTTAAGTGTTTGAACTGAACACTGTCAATGGGTTTCGCTTTTTTCATTTTAGTTCACTTTTGCCTTTTTACATGTAGTGAGAATTTTTTTATGTCCAATGAAAGTTGAATTTTTATAATGCAACAGATTCTTCATCCGTTGTAACAGATATTCTACCTGTTCTGAAATATAGTTTATCTATTGCAATAGGTTGGTCATCTGTTACATTATGTCAGTGTTTCTATCTAAGTCTATCTGTTGCAGTAGTGGAAAGATCTGTTTGATAAATTCCAATAGATTACCTACCTGTTGCAACATATGTCAAATCTGTTTGATATTTTACAACAGATATTTTATCTGTTACAACAAATATATTATCAGTTGCAATATTTGAATCTAGTATTCCATTTCAATTAATAAGTTCAAATCTAAAGAAAAAATAAAATTCATAGACAAAATAAAATAAATTGAAGCCTTAAGAAATTAGCTGAAATAAAATCAACGTATAAATGAAATATAAAAAAATTGTTATGGGTATAGATCTCAACAAATACATCAACAATTTAAGTATTGATGTCAAGGATTTCTAAGAAGGAGTGAGGTTATTACTTTGACAAACTCAATTTAAGCTATAAATATCTACTCAATATGGACAAGTTGTTCTTCATCTAGTGCTATGGAATTCGGCTTTGCTCGTCGTGGATCTTTATTGTCGCTTATGTATGGTTTTTGTGCTTTCTATTTTCCGTATTTCCATTAAAAGAGTAGAGTAGCATATTGTTAATATTGTTCAGCAATAGCTTCTACATCCACCTGGAAAGCCAGAATTAGTCAATGCTAATCACGAAGATACTACAAAATGGAAAAGTTTAACTCATCTGTTCTAGCAAATCAAAAAGTTCTTCCTCCTGTTTTAAATTGAAGACCAGTATGATAATTTCTAATGGATGAACCATCTATTGTAACATATGACTCATCTATTGCAGCAGATAGGTCATCTGTTGGTATAAAAAAAGTAGTACGAAGAGTTATTTGATTTTCTAAAATAGATGAGACATATGCCGCAACAGGTACATTATCTGGTGCAACAAGTTAGTCAACTGTTGCAACAAATGTATATATCTATTTGATAATTTTTAGCAGATGTGTCATTCATTAAAACAGAAATGTGTCTGCTTGTTAGTTGGAAGACATATATATTCACCTTTTTCAGCTCGTGCTGCTCTCCTTTAGACATTGTACATTGCTCAATGCAACACACGGATAGAGGAGTTGTAATTTTTGCTATTTTGGATGCTTGATAACGCCTTGGATATCACATTTCTTCTCCTCTTAGCCTTAATCTCTAATGGAGTGGATGAAAATAAAATCCTCTTTGATGGAATGACACCTTTCTTAGATGTCAATTCCTTTATAGAAGCAGTTAATGTATTAATAGCATTATCACTACATCATGTTTCGCCCTGCAGTCTTGACATTTGCATGCAGAACATTTGCTGGGAGAGAAAAATCTGTATAACCAGTATGATCATACTCATAATGGTTTATTTTAAATACTGTAAGAGGAGCATCATTAGCACCAATAGCAGCACCACTACCACCACCAACAGCTCCATCAACACTAAGACCATCAATAACAATAAGCCCACCCTCTAAAATTATTTTTCTTATAATGGTTGTTGCTCCAAACAATTCCATTTTTATTCTGCTGATGATCTTAGGGTCCGATAAAGTTTGTGCAGACCATAAAGTAAGAAAAAATGGCATCTTCAACTCTCGATTGGTCGGAACTAGCGACGGATGCACAATCTAACATAAATCATTACATATATTAGAATGATGATTAGATCATTCAAAAAAATCATTAATTAAAATAAAAATTTAATTATAATTATACTTATTGCATTCTTTGGGGATTGAAGAGATCAAGAAATTTTGCATTTTTATCAGTTTTTCCCGACAACCATCTCAAGATTCTTGGACAGGAAACTTCTTCCTGGTAGTTCACTTGTTGTCTCAAATGAGAAATGGCTTCAAATGCCCAAGCCTATAAAATAATGCTAATAAATCAAAACCATTATTGAATAAAAAAATTGAATGATATCATAATAAAAGAAAGAAATAAAACATTTACCATGAAAGCCCATGGAAAGTCATATAAGTTGATTGTCTTTGATGCTAATGGAGTCAACAAATATTGGACAGTCATTATGAAGCTTTCATAACCCAAAGAATAGTTGTTAAACGCCTTAAGATTCCCAAAGAGCTTTATTAAACCAACGCTTATGTTGTTGTTAAAGTCTTTCGCCCAAAGAATATTATGTACAAACCAAACCAGCACAATGACTACTTGTGCTTCTTTGAAAGTTCTTTACCTTTCAACGCTTCTATCAAATTTTTATTTTTGAAGCGTGGACCAACAATGGACACCAGGTCATCACGATCATACGACTTGAATTTGTCTTTTTTGGGTGTGCGGGGTGCTTTTTTTTGTTAGAATAGGTATAACTTGAGAAGGAGGATAACATTTTAGTCCAGTAATTATGAAAAACTCCTTCCAACCAAAACAAACTGGCATGCTATAGTAATTTATCCACACCTCATCCATCTTATCTTTGTTTTCATACATAAACCTACGCTTGAGAAGTGCATATACCATTTTTATTTGGAAACGAGCATTGTTGTCCTCTGGTAAATCAAGATATTTTCCAAAGTAGTTGTCCCTGAAATAAGCATCTAATTTTTGTTCTTGAAGTATTTTTCTGAAGGCATCAAAAGATTTTCCCATGGCTGACTTAACCACGAAATCACCTATTAAATCTGTGGCACCATCGCACTGCATTCTAACAGGATAAATATCAATGCTAAAGGTTTTGACCAACTCTTTGGTGGAAGGGCTATTAGCATTTGGATCGTCTCTTTGGAAATATTCTTCCTTCCCGTGTTCATCATATTCTGCTCCTGATTTAGATAACGCTTGTAAAGCAAGCTCATAGAGTGGTGGATGTAGCCTAGCTGCTTCAATTGTTCCTTTACTTGGACTTGATTCAGTTTCTATTCTTTTGGGAGCCATATTATCTAAAAATAACAGGAACATAAAAAATATATTATAGTTGATTAATATGTCATTAAAAAAGGATAATAGTAAATCTAACAAGCAAAATAGTAAAATAATAGTTTTAACATGTCACTTATCTATTGCACCAGGTATTATATTTGTTGCAGCATATAGCAAATCTATTGCAGTGGATGAGTAATCTGTTGTAACAATACAAAATGTATCACTCATTTTTTATGACAGATGAATGGTCTGTGCAATAGATCACACATTGTTGCAACATGAGTGATCTGTTAGAAATTTAAATAACTTGTTGCAACAGATGAGTAATTTGTTGCAATAATACAAAACATATCACTCATCAATTGAGAAAAATAAATGGTCTATGCAGCAGATCACACATCTATTACAACATCATCTATTGCAACATATAAGTGACCTATTAGAATAGTTAAATAACTTATAGCAATGACTGAGTAATCTATTGTGATAATACAAAATATATCACACATCTATTAAGAAATATAAATGGTTTGTGCAACAGATCACACATCTGTTGAACATATAAGTGATTTGTCGAAATAGTTAACTAACCTGCAGCAATAGCTGAGTAATCTGTTATGAAAATACAAAACATATCACTCATCCGTTGAGGAAAATAAATGGTCAGTATGACAGATCACACATCTATTGCAACACATGAGTGATCTGTTAAAATAGTTATCAACGGTCAATATTATTTAGATTTCTTCCAATATTGGGTCGTCTATCACAGTAGATAAATGATCAATTAGAAAAATCATGTCTAAGACATGCCCTGTTGGAAGAGTTGATAGGATTTTTCCAATAGGAGCTTCATCTGTTGCATCAGATTATTTATCTGGTGGTTCTTCTATTGCATTAGATGATTAATCAGTTGCATCAGATTTTTTATTCGATGCTTAATCTGTTGTAATATATGGTTAATTAGTTGCATTAGATAGTAAAATTTTTGCATCATATGCTAAATCTGCTGCATCTGAATTATAATCTGATGGTTCATCAGATGGTTGATCTATTGCATTATTTGAAAAATTTGTTACATCAGATGGTTAATATGTTGCACCAGATGGATAAAGTTGTAACACCTCAATTTTCTAAATCAGAATGCTACACGGTGCTCATGACCTCGAAGGACAACAAGCTAACCTATGACTGATATCTATACTTGTACACTACATAATATAACATGAAAATGCAGAAACATGTCCTGAATGGCCATAAGGTTCAAATCTGAATAAAACATCTAATAAGACAATGTCTGAAAATGGTATAACAATACCAAAACAAATCTGAAATAACTGTCTAACATACTATAGTCTAGAAAGTCTCTAAACTATCTGAATAAGAAGTTGATGGGACATGTCCCCAACTAACTCCATCAAGCGACTGAACTAAAATAGTAAATGAAGCAATAATTATATCGTTCTTGAATGAGAAGGACTCACTGCAAACTCTGAACACTGGAATGCAACTGTTGATCTGGAGCTGGTGCCTCTGAACCTATGGTGTAACATAAGAGAAAGCACCATAACACAAATGCGTCAGTACGTCTGAATGTACTGAGTATACAAGTGAGGTAGGCTAAATGCAAAGGGTTATATCCATGGACAATGCTGACTAATATGAACGTGAGTATACGTACATGCATACATAACTGTAACTGAACTCGTGGAGATACTGACTACTGAGTCTGAATACTGACAACATGAGTGTACTGATACTGAGATACTAAATAGATGAACGGCTATTTTTGATAGTTTGAATTATGAAGAACTGGTTGATTAACTGTGTCTAACAGTCCTAAAACTGAGTACTGATAGTATAAGTTCTGAGAACTAGTAATAATGATAACATGAGTGACTATATCTGATAATCCTGAATCTGATGGAGCTATTTTAGTCCCGTACTATATCTGAGTTGACTGTATCTGATAGTCCTGATATACTAAAATCTTCTTTATTGAGACTGGGTGACTGTAGTTGACAGTCCTGAAATCTGTAACTAAAACTGTGAGAAGTATTCATCTAACCAAAATGCCCTAAGCTAAGCTGACTGGGGTTTAATCTCTGCCCTGATTGGAAGGGTGTCAATACCGCGCCACTAGTAAGGACAACATGTGAGCAACCCTCATATAACAGGTAACTCTAGTGAGAATGGTGGGAGCCCTCATATAATTGGTTAAGCCACCTCATCTACCCTCATATAATAGGTTGCGATGTCTCAACCTATACTGGCTACATAGTCCTGGAACTTAGGGATTGATTCTAAGGATCTCAGTCCTAATCTAGCGGGTGAGTCCTCATCCCTAAGATCACTCGGTGCTGAATCCTAGTCCCATCTAAAAGACACTGAACTAAATAATTAGGCTGAACTGAATAATTGAACTAAACTAATTACCAGAACTGATATTGATTAACTAGATTAATACTAGTGGTATTATTTAGTGGAGCTAAACTAAGTTTATTGGATTCCGATGACTGACGGAATGTACTGAGTTTTGAGGACTGGTTGAGAGTACTGAAGTTACTAAAATTGACTTTGAATACCGAGGTTACAGATATTACTGAGCACTGAAATTACTGAGAATACTGAACTACTGAGATTACTAAGTTTTCCTGAGTCATATGACTGACTGAATTCTACTGAATCATGGCTTGATTTTGTATATCGTGAAACATGACATGGCTCTAGGCACACAGCTATATTTTCGGGTACGAATACCCCTAGGACTTGATGGAAGAAAATAGACACAACATGACTGACTTGATCATAAGATTGGAGTCCACAATTCATATTGTCATAAGTAGGGGATATTATACTTCATGTATTTATTCAACATCTCAAACATGGTAGGAGAAAGCATGGATATATTTCATGTACATAATTCATATCTCCATTATCATACATGTTTCATACCACAACAATAACAACACATAAATAGCATGGAAATCCATATTGAAGTGTATAGCTAATATGGACTTGTAATTTAGATATCATAGAATCATGTAAATATGAATTTCTAGCATCCTAGGCATTTTATCAAACACCTTGCATGTATTATTTAAGGCATAGGTGGATTTCATACTTGCATCATATCAAACCACCCAAAGTTTATGTTTTTTAACTAACAACCACATATATTCCATGAAAATACCTTTAGATATCATCTTGAAACTTAAACAACAATCATCAACAAGTGCATGCTCATCACCCCAAAAAGCTTACAAAACAACATTTAAAAGCATGATTCTTGAGCTCTATGAACGAATTGAATCCATATATGAACACCACGCATACCTTAGATTAAGAATTCAAGAAGATTGACAGCAAAATTTTCTTGAAATAGACTCTTCTATGAAAATCCTAGGGCTTGTTCTTAAGAGTTTTGATCTTAAGAGGAAACCCTAATCTTATGGTTGAGAGTATGTGAGAGAGATTTTTGAGATGTTTAATTAAAGAGAATGGAAGATAATACGCTCCTTGAGGGTTATAAGTCGTGGAAAGTGAAGGAAAAATACCAAAATACCCTTATGAAATAAATTCTCAATTGCTGAAAATAATAGCTGACGATATTTGTGATAAGGCGTCAAAAATGTGGTAAGCCGTCAAAAATGTCATCACACAGAAGTTGAACTTTGCCTAAGGCTAACGGCATTTGTGACATGGTGTTAAAAATATGGTAACCCATCAAAAATATCATCACACAAAAGCTGGATATTGCCTAGGGCTGACGACCTTCATGATAGGGCATCACAAATATGGTAAGCTACCACGAATGTCGTCACTTAAGAGCTGGTTTCTGCCTAAGGCTGATGACCTTCGTGGTAGGGCATCACAGGTGTGGTAAGCTACCACGAATGTCATCACTTAGGAGCTAGTTTCTGCCTAAGGATGACGACCTTCGTGGTAGGGCGTCACAAATGTGGTAAGCTACCACGAATGTCGTCACACTATTTCCAGCCTGACATACTGGAGTAAAATAGGAATAACTCTTTGCTCCAATATCGGATTTAGCCAAAATTGGTATCATTAGAAATATAATTCAATTATATATTTTTTGATAGGTCATGAGCTCAAAAATTCCAAGTATAATGAGAAATATGCTCGTTTGAAGTTGACTATACCAACATCCTTCTCAAGCATTCAATCGATAAGGAATGTTTTGATTTTTCTGATAGATGGGAGTTATTTGAAGCCTTAATATACATCTAACTTCCTCATAAAACTATAAAAGAACCATGATGTACTATGCATGATCTTGGTACATGGCTCTATTAGTGGTTTGGATTTTTTGGGTATTACAATATCTCTCCCTTGGAAATATTCATCCTCGAATGATGACTGCTTGAGAGGGGAGAAAAGATAAAATGACACATATATAGCATGAATGACTGATCATGATTTCATGGCTGACATGACTGAAAACTGAGCATATCATATTGTACATACATATTTGATGCATGGGTAGCTAATTTATGAATGTAGGATTGAGTGTTTTGATAAACTGAGTTTCTCAATCTGAGAATGCATATCTGATGCATATCTGATAAGCTGAATCCATGCATATTTGATGCATGATTATATGACTAACATGATACGTGAATACATGACTGAAAGTACTGGTAAGTTGATCACGCATATCTGATGCGGGAATACATAACTGAATTGACTCATGAACATGTAACGGTAAAGATACCAAGTTAGAACTGAAAACTGAGCATGGAACTAAATACCAAGTTTGGTACTAAAATCTGAACATGAGAATGAGTAATCTCAAAAAAGACTGCTACCATGAACTGAAAATACTAATGAGTCTGAGATTTATTACTCAATATGCATGAGAGGAAACATAAGAACATAACTGAGTCTCGAATATGATACATGAACTAAACTGAGTCTATAATACGTGACATAGATAGAGTAACGTATCGTGGCTACACTGAGCCACTGAGTACATGGCTTATTGCTGAGTTTTGAAGCTAGAGGGTCGGCTCATAAGTAACACTTCCTCCAAGATAGATTCATCAAAGAAAATGACATGTTTAAATCATGGAAGTTTGGGGGCTATAGTGTATCTCTCCCTTGGGACACTATGTCCCTTGAAGGATGCTGGACTGACCCTGCTGAGATATTGAGGAAGTTGAGGCGATGCACAAAGCACCTAGGTACGAAATTATGACTGATTATCTGAGATCTGAAACCGAAGCATGATGAATGAATGCATAGACATACTAACTTATCTAATTAACTGACTAACTGGTAACTGAATGTTGGGTATGCAAGACTGAATTAGACTTAATCTAAGTAGTTGGGCTGAGGCCATAAAGTATTATGCATATGAGAAGGGACTGATTGGGTAACATGAGGTAACTGATCATGGATTTCATGAAAGCTATATTGTCTGAAAATGCAGGACCAAATGTATTACATGATTTGGAAATATTCCATAGACTGAGGTATTGAAATACCTATAACTGAGTAGCTGATAACTATATGCTATGGTCAAGTAAATCTAAAACTGAACTAAATTTCTGAGTTGAATATTGATCTAAAGCTGACACTATAACTTAAGACTGTAACGGGGATCCATACTGGATCTAAATGTTGGGTCCTGATAACTGAATACTGAAATTAAGGTTTAAACTGATACTGAAGTGCTTAATTCTGAGACTGAACACTAATTATTGATTACTGAACTGTAACTGAGATAGAAACTGAGTTGTGATAGTTGCACCATGAAGGCTGACATAAGTCAAGGATCTGAATATACGTTCACACTCTGAATTTTCTAAATTTCTAAGTACTACCTCTCGCTAGCTCCTTGGTTGCATACTAACAAGATATTCAAGCCTATCTTCGTATCTACACCCTTATATAAAACATACATGCAATAATCTTCTCTTAACATGAAATATTAACTCTCTCCCATCTAAGCAATTTATCAACACTAGACTATTCTCATAAATAGAGCTTGCTGAAGGGTTAAATTAGGAGAACCTGAAACATGAATGGATACTAACTGAACTTACATGACTAAAACCTGAGAAATAGAATATCAATAACATGGATTTACTAAAAAGGTCTGAACTGAGTATATACATGATATAGTATGAATTTATCTGATCAGTGGGGGCGTAGCATGAGTCATGGAAATTGAGTAACTGTAAAGCATGATATGTGTACATGAGTCATGAGCTGCATGACCTAAGTTTGGAATTTCTGAGTTCATGGAACATGATTTGTAATAGTAAGTGATCTAGAACTGAACTTCCTATACTGGGAACTGAAAGCATACACAATTCTATGGAATACGTGTGAACATAAGCTATATCCATGGAATCTGAGACATGAAGCATGCATAGGCATTATGCTAACTAAAGTACGAAGCTTTACGCTGAGATAAGGATGGGTCGGGAATCATCTTCCCTAACTGCTTTTCTGTACATACTGGTACTACTACTGGAATCTGAGCGCCTGACTTGGGTACTTGATCTACCATCTCCCCCTTGGCTTTAAGCCATCATCATTAGTCTGTGAACACTAAACTAATCTCTGAACTGAACTATAACTATCATCACATACTTACACTTTGATCAACATATGCTCGCCTTACTAGACACATTATCTGCCTCTATTTCCTCACATACTACTAAAATTTTCTAACTCACACTGTTCAAGCCTACTGATTCATTATAGCATAACTATCCCTATGAATACATAATCTATTCAATCTGGATATCATATCCCAACTTGTCTACTTCTAAACTCCTGGGTTCATGCTTTTAACTCTAGGTCACATGCTATCATAGGATTTTGAGAAGGGATCTGATGGCATATCTAAATCTGGACTCGAGAATGAGTTCTCATGATCATGAATAAGATTCGTACAACTTTGGAACATAACTTAATTGATGGGATACTTTCTGAGAAAGCCCTATCTTTAAGAATTATGCTTCACTATTTCTATTACCTTGAAAGTAAGGTGGAGTTGACATGAGTAAAGCATGATGAGAATCTACATGAGTTTCTTAGGAAACCTTTATATAGCATGATCTGAAACATGAAAGACGGGAAACTGTTCTTAAAATATCTTATAGCCTCCTGCACATAAGTGTGGTGGACAACACACGTATGTACAAGACTCTACTACATGCAGCTTTCAAAATTCCTAGGACTCTATTGAACCTTAGGCTCTGATACCAAGTCTGTAACACCTTAATTTTCTGAATCAAAATATTACACAGTGCTCATGACCCTGAAGGACTACAAGCTAACCCATGACTGATATCTATACCTGTACACTGCATAATATAACATAAAAATATGGAAACATGTACTGAATGGCCATAAGGTTCAAATCTGAATAAAATATCTGATAAGATAATGTCTAAAAATGGTATAACAATACCAAAACAAATCTGAAATAACTGTCTAACATGCTATATTCTGGAAAGCCTCTAAACTGTCTGAATAAGGAGTTGATGGGATATGTCCCTAACTAACTCCATCTAGCGATTAAACTAAAATAGTAAATGAAGCAATAATCATATCGTCCTTGAATGAGAAGGACTCACTGCAAACTCTGAACACTGGAATACTACTGCTGATCTAGAGCTCGTACCTCTGAACCTATAGTGTAACATAAGAAAAAGTACCATAGTGCAAATGAGTCAGTACGTCTAAATGTACTGAGTATACGAGTGAGGTAGGCTAAATGCAAAGGGTTATATGCATGAACAATGCTGACTAGTATGAATATGAGAATACATACATGCATACATAACTGTAACTGAACTCATGGAGATACTGACTATTGAGTCTAAATACTGACAACATGAGTGTACTGATATACTGAATAGATGAATGGCTATTTTTGTCAGTTTGAATTATGAAGAATTGGTTTGATTGACTATGTCTAACAGTCCTGAAATTGAGTACTGATAGTATAAGTTCTGAGAACTAGAAATAATGATAACATGGGTGACTGTATCTGACAATCCTGAATCTGATAGAACTATCTGAGTCCCTACTATATCTGAGTTAACTGTATCTGACAGTCTTGATATACTGAATCTGAATAACTATCTGAATTCTTTACTGAGACTGGGTGACTGTAACTTACAGTCCTAAAATCTGTAACTGAACTGTGGTAAGTATTTATCTAACCGACATACCCCAAGCTAAGCTAACTGGGGTCCAATCTCTGCCCTGACTAGAAGGGTGTCAATACCGTGCCACTGGTAAGGACAACATGTGAGCAACCTTTATATAACAGGTAACTCTAGTGAGAACGATAGGAAACCTTATATAATTGATTAAGCCACCTTACCTACCCTCATATAATAGGCTGCGATGTCTCAACCTATGCTGGCTACATAGTTCTGGAACTTAGGGATTGCTTCTAAGGATCTTAGTCCTAATCTAGCAGGTGAGTCCCCATCCCTAGGATCACTCAGTGCCGAATCCTACTCTCATCTGAAAGACACTAAACTAAATAACTGGGCTGAACTGAATAACTAAACTGAACTGATTAGCTGAACTGATACTGATTAACAAAATTGATACTAGTGGTATTGTTTAGCAGAGCTAAACTAAGTTTACTGGATTTCGATGACTGGAGGAATCTACTGAGTTATGAGGACTGGTTGAGAGTACTGAAGTTACTGAGATTAACTTTGAATACTAAGGTTACAGATATTACTGAGTACTGAGATTACT
The DNA here is from genome assembly GCF_002878395.1 of Capsicum annuum. Lineage (NCBI taxonomy): Eukaryota > Viridiplantae > Streptophyta > Magnoliopsida > Solanales > Solanaceae > Capsicum > Capsicum annuum. Next base: position 143,339,223 of record NC_061115.1, on the reverse strand, counting down.
AAACTACTAAGATTACTGAGGTTATTGAGCATTGAAATTACTGAGAATACTGAACTACTGAGATTACTGAGTTTTCCTGAGTCACATGACTGACTGAATTCTACTGAATCATGGCTTGATTTTGTATATCATGAAACATGACATGGCTCTAGGCATACAACTATATTTTTGGGTACGAATACCCCCAGGACTCGATGAAAGGAAACAGACACAACATAACTGACTTGATCATAAGATTGGAGTCCACAATTCACATTGTCATAAGTAAGGGATATTATACATCATGTATTTATTCAACATCTCAAACATGGTAGGGAAAAGCATGGATATATTTCATGTACATAATTCATATCTCCATTATCATACATGCTTTATACCACAACAATAACAATACATAAATAGCATGGAAATCCATATTGAAGTGTATAGCTAATATAGACTTGTCATTTAGATATCATGGAATCATGTAAATATGAATTTCTAGCATCCTAGGCATTTTATCAAACACCTTGCATGCATTATTTAAGGCATAGGTGGATTTCATACTTGCATCATATCAAACCACCCAAATTTCATGTTTTTCAACTAACAACCACATATATTCCATGAAAACACCTTTAGATATCATCTTGAAACTTAAACAACAATCATCAACAAGTACATGCTCATATCACCACAAAAATCTTACAAAATAAATTTAAGAGCATGATTCTTGAGCTCTATGAACGAATTGAATCCATAGATGAACACTACGCATACCTTATATTAAGAATTCATGAAGATTGATGGCGAAATTTCCTTGAAATAGACTCTTCTATGAAAACCCTAGGGCTTGTTCTTGAGAGGTTTGATCTTGAGAGGAAACCCTAATCTTGTGGTTGAGATAATGGAAGATAATACGCTCCTTAAGGGTATTATCTTATGAAACAGACCAAAATACCCTTATGAAATAAATTCCCAGTAGCTGAAAATAATAGCTGACGACATTTGTGACAAGGCATAAAAAATATGGTAAGCCATCAAAAATATCGTCACACAAAAGCTGGACTCTGCCTAAGGCTGACGACATTTGTGATATGACATCAAAAATATGGTAACCCATAAAAAATATCATTACAAAGAAGCTGGATACTGCCTAGGGCTGACGAACTTCGTGATAGGGCGTCACAAATATGGTAAGCTACCACGAATGTCGTCACTTAGGAGCTGGTTTCTGCCTAAGGCTGACGACCTTCGTGGTAGGGCATCACAAGTGTGGTAAGCTGCCACGAATGTCGTCACTTAGGAGCTGGTTTCTTCCTAAGGCTGACGACCTTCGTGGTAGGGCGTCACAAATGTAGTAAGCTACCACGAATGTCGTCACACTGTTTCCTGCCTGAGATGCTGGAATAAAATAGGAATAACTCTTTTCTCCGATATCGGATTTAGGCAAAATTGGTATCGTTGAAAATATTATTCAATTATCTATCTATTGATAGTAATGAGCTTAAAAATTCCAAGTATAATGACAGATATACTCGTTTTAAGTTGACTATACCAATATCCTTCTCAAGAATTCAATCGATAAGGAATGTTTTGATTCGTCTGATAGCTGGGAGTTATTTGAAGCCTTAATATACATCTAACTGACTCATAAAACTATAAAAGAACCATGATGTACTATGCATGAGCTTGGTACATGGCTTTAATATTGTTTTGGATTTTTTGGGGTATTACAAATCTGTTAGATAAAATAAAAAATAGTAGCACGATTTTGTTCAATAGAAAAACAACAATATCACCATTTTTACCAAGAACAAGAACAGAACAAATTAACCCAAATTGTTGTTTTGTTTTTATAAACACAAACAACAAAAATCAAACTTCAAAAAAATACAACAAACAACAAAAAATCATAATTCACTTCAAAAAGAGAAGAAATACCAGAAATTAGGGTTTTGTTTAGACTACATTTCAAATTAAAGCAACAAATATTAAAATTATTAACCAATACTATAAGATAAGTTGGCTCAAGTTCCTCGTTTTCTTTAAAACTAAAAAGGACATAAATTTTTACCTATGAAAGAAGAAAAAGAATGATGATGAATTTGAAGCTGCTGTGGCTGGAGAGCAAGACTATCACGTCGATTGAAGGTTGAAGAATTCAAAGTTGTTGTGGCCAGAGAGCAAGGTTGTCATGTCGATTGATGGTTAAAGTTGAAAAGAAACTCAAAGACCAACTATTTATCATCGAATATTGAAGTCGCCGAGGATTGAAAGGAGAAATTTGTAGAACTATTGGCTGGGAGAGAGTTGAGAGAATCTATCGAGAGAGAGGAGAGAGACTGGTTGATTTGGATTGAAGAGGGTGTGGGTTGGGTTGATTTGTATTTTTAAAAAGATTAGAAAGTTTTAAAAATATTAATCAAGTCCACAATTAACTTAATCAAGTTTCCTAATGATGTTTGACCCTTTAAGTTGGTCAATGTCACCAATCCTTCATTCAAGACTTAAAAGATACCTTTCCTTTAATTTTCTCACGTAACATTAGTTTATACTATTCAAATGACATTTGAATTCATAAGAAATTTGTTTATTGTATGTACAATTGTAATTCTTGATTTTTCACATTTTATAATTTTTTTGGTTAAACATTTTTAAAGATTATTACTACTTTCTATTGTCTATTGGTTTGAACTGTTCAAGCTTACAACTTAAGAAAAACAAAAGTTTTGCTAAGATAACAATGATTTCATAAAGTCGGTAGTCTCTTTTCATTTCGTTTTCTTACCCAAGAGAGGAATCTTGATTCTTCTATCAACCTTAAATAATCACTTATCCAAAAATAAATTTTTGAAGCTGGTAATAAATTTTATTTTTTTCACTTTATTTTAGACACAGACAAAGTTACCTCGCTATGACCAAAAATGTTAATTATATTTTTTTACTAATATTTTTTATTTTTCTTCACTTATGATGAGCTATGTATTAAAAGAAAGTTACTTCTTAAAATAATTACTTTATATTAACTACCATTTATTACGTTTTCCTTTATTTAATAACCTTTAAGAGTTTTAGCTTATTAAAAACTCATTTAAAACTGACAATAATTAATATATTAAAATGAAAAAGAAATTCCACAAAATGAAAGATGAAATTCTAATTTGCTAAACTTTTCATTTTCTAAAATTGCATATATGTATGAAAGGAAAACACACGCGCGCACACTCAAAAAAGTATTAACGATAAATAATTTAAAGAGAAATAAAAAGGATAAAATAATATCAAAAGAGAATACGAAATTCATATAATTAATATTATATATACAACTAATAAACAAGTTTGAAACTTACTAAAAATATGCATGGAAATAAATCCAATATTGTTTCGCTTAGAATATATTATACAAAAATTAAATATTTTAGAAGACTGAAAGTACGTGAGTGACAAAAATTTATAGAAAAATGCATGTATTTGTAATATATTAAAGGTGTGAAGACCATTAAAAAGTGATTTAAACTTTTTGTCCTTCATTAAAAGACTCTCCTTTAGACAAAACTATCTTTTCATTATTTTTTTTAATTTATTATATAATTATATTTTATTATATTAACTAGACTTCCTAAAATATATGGGACTCTTAAAATATATGGTAGGAGGATTAATTAATATTTTCCTTTCTACTAGACTTCCTAAAATATATGGGACTCCTAAAATATATGGTAGGAGAATTAATTAATATTTTTCTTTCTACTGTTCAGTTGGAAAAATAATCCTAAAATAGGACTCTATTAAGGAAATACTTCTATAAATATTGAGATGTACATTAAACTAGAGAACAAACCGATTTGCATATTGGGAGAATATGATTCATGTTCATCTAATTGTCTTGATGTCTTTATTATATTATTATTTTATTTTAATTTACAGATGCTAGATGAATGTCGATTGACTTTAAATTTTTTTTTAGATAAAGGTTAGGTTTAATTGTATTATCATAATATCTCTATTAGTTTGTTATCTTGTGGTAGTTTACAGTTCATAGATGAATTTCGATAGGTGTAAAATTTAAGTTTAATTGTATTGTTTTGATATCATTTTTATCGTATTATTTTGCTGCAGTTTATAGGTGATAAATAAATGTTGGTCGGTTTTGAGAATTTTTTTTATGCAAAGGTTAAGTTTAGTTGTATTATCTTCATATCTCTATTATTGTATTATTTTGTTATTGTTTACAGGTGGTAGATGAGTGTCAGCCGACTTTGAAAAAAAATTTGTGTGTAAAGATTAGATTTAATTGTATTAATTTGATGTCTCTATCATTGTATTATTTTGTTGCAATTTACAGATGGTAGATGAATGTCGATCGACTTTTAAAAGTATGTTTGGTAAAGGTTAGGTTTAATAAATAAATTTTTCATCTTTACATACTCAAAAAATATTAAATTTAATTATTATATTCATCTTTATTATTTAAACAAATATCCTATTTAGTGTAATGTTTGAACTCATTTAAATGAGGCACACGCACAAGGCGCATACACCTAAACTAGTATACTTAAGAGTGTGTATAATTGGTTAGAATTTGAAATAATTGAAAATTAAAAAAATCTATTAAGAAACTTTCAGCACTCAAAATCTAATTAATCTGTGTGAAGCGCACATAAATTCACTAGTTTCAAATATGAGGTTCAAGCTGTTTGTTAGATGGGTCATAGTGTATCATTATTCTCAATAGTCATTTACTATTTACTCAAATACTTGTCACGGTATTGAACATTCAAGAGGAAATTACAAAGTCAGTAACGGATCGAGTTAAAGAAGATGAAATCAGATTCAGCAACTACCAAATTGCAAAGTTTCAAGGTAAAGTTGTGAACGTGAAACAAGAAAATAACAAGCTAAGGATTCTTTAGGTCTGCTTTTGTGTAACAAAATATTGTGTATTATTTAAAAATAATGTTGTATGTTGGTAAAACCTGTATCGTTAAATTTGACTATTATTATTTTTATGAAAACTTTCCTTCTTTATGATAGTGATCTAAGACTATTCAAGATTCACTTTCCAGGTTTGTTTCTATCTTTGTGTTATGATCTAATAATCAATTGAATGTCGAGACTATATATAGAAGGAAAAAATACAAATAGTAATAAAAAAATCTGTTTTGAGTATGCATGACAAATTAAGAGAATGTCAGTTCCTTTACTCCAAGGATAGAAAAGAAAAAAACATAACAAATTTTTAAAATTATACAAATAAATCGAAATAACTATTCTTAGTATGGGACCAAGTAAAACATGAGGCAGAGAGCACATAGCAAATTGGTGTTGATCACTTCTAGGGGAGGTAAAAGGAAGTGACCAAAAAATTTGGTAGTTGAAGAATTTATCTATAGATTAAGGATCGTCTGGCAAATGGTTCATAAAATGAGATATGGAGCTTATTAAGGGTAGAATATATATATATATATATATATATATATATATTCTAGTTTATGTTGGGTTCTAAATCGAGAGGGCGTCATGCGGAAGCTATTAGTTGTAAATTATGAGACGATAAATAAGATGACAACGAAAAATAATACTAAAAACATAATATTATTATATGATTTGGTCAATTGGCCTACATATAAAACCTAATATTAAAAACATAAAACTAATAAGAGAGAAAATCTCCCCCTAAACGAAAATCTTAAAAGACTACATTGTGGATGCTATTGTGTTATGGTATGAGAAGGGGTCTTTTATTTATAGATGTCCAAAACCTTTCCTTCAAGAAAGAGGTTAGCCAAATATGAAAAAAATTATACTTTTTTCTTTCAGGAAAAGTAAAAGTAATTATGGTGACTTTTATTTTCCTTCTAAGAAAAAATAAAAATTAAATATAGTAAGAAAATCAGGGCAAAAATCCTAACAAATCTCTCCTTTTTGGCTTGATTTTCTTCACTTGATCCATCTTCTCTTCATATCACGTGCATGAACTTCGTTCTTGATATAATCTTCACAACTGCTGCTTGCCATGGTTAAAAATAAGGTTTAAAATATCATGGTTAAAATTTGGTTTAAAAGTAATATTTTATTTTCAATTTTAAAGATGCAGCAGCAGACGTGTTGAAAATATGATTGAAACTTGTTCTCCACATGTAGTTCGACAAAAATCTTCATTATCGCCCAAATTGTTGCAGCTTGATTTTGAAACCACTTTGAACCTGTTTAATCTCGTCTCACCACACCATTGGACCATTAAACCGTAAGCTCTGATATCACTTGTTGGGTTCGAAATCGAGAGGGCATCATGCGGAAGCTATTAGTTGCAAACTATGAGACAATAAATAAGATGACAACGAAAAAAAATACTAAAAACATAATATTATTATATGATTTGGCCAATTGGCCTACAAATAAAACCTAATATTAAAAACATAAAACTAATAAGAGAGAAAATTTCTCCCTAAACAAAAATCTAAAAAGACTAATTGTAGATGCTATTGTGTTATGGTATGAGAAGAGGGTCTTCTATTTATAGATGTCCAAAATCTTTCCTCTAAGAAAGATGTTAACCAAATATGAAAAAAAATTATATTTTTTTCTTTCAAAAAAAGTAAAAGTAATTATGGTAACTTTTATTTTCCTTCTAAGAAAAAATAAAATTTAAATATAGTAAGAAAATCAAGGCAAAAACCCTAACAGTCTATATGTTCAAAGTTAATCAAGTGAGTGACCCTTAAAATAATTTAGTTTTCATATATAAATATGCTAGTCTTTCTTTTTTTTCATTTTTCGATTACTATATTTTCGTTTATGACCAAATATCGCAAAATGATCCACAATGAGGCAACCACGATAAATTAATATGGTAACTTTACCTTCCTATAAATTTATATGTCTTAATACTTTATATCTCTTAATTATTAATCCTTAATATGTGAAGACCATCTATAACAAGTAACAAACGGATCATGTTACAAAAGATGTGTCCCTCCATCTGCTTGAAAAAATTTCAACTTGAAGAACAAAGATTTCAATAAGAAGAAATGTGAAATAGATATATCATCTTTGAATAAATATTAGAATAAAGGGTATTTATAATAACTAAATCATATTCCAACTTAACCAAAGTTTGATAAAAATAAAATAAAATTTACACGCATTAACCATCCAAAATTTATTTACTAACATTGTATCATTGAATTTTTTTTAATCCATAATGATACTATCACAGTATATACTCCATGGTATTATTGATGCATACTTCAATCATTCAGTGAGACCTCCATGATACCATCATAGTGTATTTATATACTATCATGACATCAGTGATGTCTTCTTTAATCTTTCAGTCAGACCTCCATGATACTATCACATTACATATATATTGACAAGGTATCGTTGGGTTTACTTCAATTTGTAATGATACTATCACAGTATATCTATATACTGTCATGGTATAATTGGCATCTACTTCAATCCTTCAATGATACCTCTGTGATATCATCACAGTATATCTATGTACTGGCATGATATTATTGATGTTTGTTTCAATCTTATAGTAAAACCTCCATGATACTATCACAATATATCTATATACTGACAAGGTATTATTGATTTTTGTTTCAATCTTATAGTGAAACCTCCATTATACCATCCCAATATATCTATACACATGATATGGTATCATTGAGGTTTGCTTCAATCCCTAATAATATCATTACAATATATCTATATACTTATATAGTATCATTGATGTTTGCTTCAATCCTTTATTGAAACCTCCATAATACTATCATAGTATATCTATATACTTATATGGTATCATTCATGTTTGCTTCAATCGTTTATTGAAACCTCATAATATCATCACAGTATATTTATATATTGATATGGTATCATTGGTATTTGCTTGGCTTAAGCCATTGACATCTCCTTAAATTTGTTTTGAGATTTCACTTGAACCCCTTAACTGATCGTTGTACCTGTTAGACACTTTAACATTAATGAATATGTACGTATTATACACAAAAAAACAACTAGCTTTAAAAAATTTGTGCATGTAACTCACATGCTCTATTTTAAAAGAGTCGCGAATAGAACGCTGACATTTGACACATGGCCCAATCTAACTATAAAAAATAAATTTTCAAATTTAATTATTTTCAACTCTTAATAATTCAAAAAATAAATAATTAAAAAGGTAAATCTCCACCTCCCCCCTCCACACCCAACTCTTTGTTATTTCTTCTCCGTTTCTTCTCACTCGCCATCCTCAAACTTTTTCTGGGAGATTATCTTTTCCTTTTTCATCTTATAATAAACTATTAGGATTTAATAATAGAAATTAATAGAATAAATTGTGAAGCATATCATGTAGTAGTGATTCTTGAGACGTTTGGGGAAGAAAAATCAAATGTCAACGAGTGATTTCAAAATTAACAGGGAAGAGAAATTGAGAGGACACAAATTAAATTTATTGAATTTTTTGATATCATTTTTAATAGGTTTTGTGGGTTTACATTTTAATTTGAGTAGTGATATTTGTTCGGAGGTGGTCGAAAATGAAGATGATGAACACCTGTCAATTTTTAAATTTCGATGCCCGATAATTGTCTTTCTTCCTTCTTCTAGCAGATTCAATTTAAGAGTCGATTGTTTTTCTTTTAAAAAGATTGACAGGAAATAAACTAACAAGAACAAAAAAATGCTGAAAACTTGAGAATGTAACAATAGGGTGAAGAAGATAAGCTGGTAAGGGTTGGTGGAGTTTTTTTTTTTTTTGTGGGGGGGGGGGGGGGTGGGGGGGGGGGGGGGGGGGGGCAATTAAGAAATCCTTTTTCAATTAAATAATGAATAGGAATTTTTATTATTTACTTAGTGTCAAGTGTACATCAAATAAAAAAAAATGAGAAATTTTTTCAAAATAAAAATAAAATGTATTTGGGTTTATTCATGCGCTCAACAAAAGTGAGATATACTTTTTGTGCCACATCAACACTTTGTGTATAATAGGCATGAGTTTTTAAGGGTCTGTTGATGACTTAAGCTTATTTGCTTCAGTCTGTAATAACACCATCATATAATATCTATATACTATAATGGTATCATTAATGTTTGCTATAATCCTTTAGTCAGACCTCCATAATACCATCACGGTTTAATTAACTTGTTCCATGATATCATCCTAGAATTTACTAAACAAGCTAGTGCACTATAATATGTTTTATTTTAAAAAGAAATTCTTATTCTAGTCTAGGTATTTAATTATTGTACTTTTTATTAATCTAGAAGTAGTTAGTTAATATTTATCTATTTGTACTTTATTTTATTTTTTTTAAATGCGACAATATAGAAAGAGAAAAAAAATATAAAAAGAAGATAACTAATAAAAAAGAGAAAAAAACAGGACTCAGACAAGAAGGAAACAAATAACAAAAATGTTATCGAATAATATTTTTACTAATTTAACTTTTATTATTTATTTTTATTGTAATTTAATTATTTAATGTTTCTGTTTTTATTAATCTAAAAGTTATTGGCTAATATCGAAAGTAGCTAATAGTAAAATTAATTTGCGAACATCTCCCAAATATTAGTTACTGTATGTATTTGGTTCACATAAAAAATGTAATATTAACCAAATTATAAGAAAAAGAAAGTCGAATCAAAAAAAAAGAAAACAAAAAATAAGAAGAAAACAAAGGGTCCAGTTGCAGCGTTTGACTAAATAAAATGGCCATTTTGAAAATAAATAGTCACTGTTTTGACCAATTTGTTAATTTATGGCTAGTCGATCAAATTATTATTACTTAATAGTCATTAAGCTACTCCCCACCCCTCACTTCCTTTCTTGGGCTATTTCGGCCCACTTTTTAAAAGTTTTTATTTTTATTTCGCTTCATTTTTTTAAGTTAAAGCAATCTGCTTCTTTTTAAATAAGTAATAAAATGGTATAAAAACTGGATAATTATTGTATAGAATATGTACAAAAATTATCTAGTTGCATAAAAGTTATATATATGATGTGTATAGAAATTGTTTGTATAAAATATGTTTGTATATAAAAACATATATAGAACAATGAATACGGTATAAGAGTTATATCAATATGGTATACAAATTGTATTAACATGATATACAGACCGTATCAATATGATATAGGGTTTGTATCAACATGGTATAAGGACATACATGCATAATTTTTTTTTAATAAACAACATCAATGTGGTATATGGACTATATATAGAATGCATGTAGAAACTATATAAAGTCGTAATAAAATAAGTATATGAATAATAATTATAGCTAAAGATTGTATATGATGTGTATAAAAATGTTACAATTAGTGTATAGAATACGTATATGTATAGAAATTGTATCATTATTATATATAAAAAATATATTTAACAATTGTATTATATTAAAAATATATTGATTATATTCGATCATATTAAATATGTATTTTATTGTATAAATAAGTAAAACAAAACAAAATATATAGTATGTTTTTTTAATAATGTTGGTCAATGCAAAATAATCCGCCACATTGCTTTATTAATGAAATAAATAATTTTAATATGTATGGGACATGGTTGTTATCTCTAATGCTAATATAGGAGGACTGTCACGACTCGATTTACGAGTCATGATAACACCTACTTTGTCCCGTCAGTAAGTAAGTCAAACCGTAACCCGGAGCTACACGCAATCTGTTTACTTAATGGTAAATGCTCAATCATAGGCGAAAACTAACAACACACTTACAAATAAGCAAAGTATTCTAGATAGAATAAAAATAGTGAATACAAGATACCATTCCACGACCTGGTAGAGCCAGTACAAAAGCATCTAACAATAGAAATACAACCCAAGTATCTAGAGTAGTCAATACATGTCTTAAGTACAAAAAATGAATATACAAAGATAGAAGGAAATAAGCAACTTGACTCCAAAAGCTCACCCTATCTCCGGATGTCAACTCCATACTAACACAAATCAACGGCGAAAATTAGTACTCAGATCTTCTGTAAAAGGGTACAGAAGTGTAGTATGAGTACAAAAACAACGGGTACTCATAGGCATCATCGGCCGACTGAGCTAAATTGAAACGACCCGAATTCAGGCCTTGTCGTTATGGGCATCCCAAGTCCAGCCAGGACCGGGGACCACCCCTGTTTCCCAACCCAACCGCCAAATGCATACCCTGAGTCGGATGAATTTCAAATACATAACAAGATAGAGTTTTGTACCATTCCATACTCTGGGATAGGTCCATAACCGTGACCAACCCAAACAAGTCAAACCATCCAATATCCAACCAATAACCATACCAAAACCAAAACAATAATCAAATACGAGTACATAATATAAAAGAATGGAACAATCATAAATACGATCAAACGGTATCAGCCCCAATACCAATGCTAATACTAAGGCTGACACAAATACCTACACCACTCACATCAACCCATAATAGTTCCACAAAGCCTCTAACCAAAAGTAAAACAATAGTCGATTGGGACATGCCCCCAACCATAGCTAAAAGCAATGTCTATATAATGACCAAAGTATGTAAAAATATCCATTACATAAAATGGAGCCTTCTGGAGTATGGAAGCTCACCATGTCAATCCAACTGAGCTGATCCTGAATTTTATCACTAAGTAAGAGGAGTAGAATGGCTAGTTCCTGCATCATATAGGGATACCGCCGCCCAAAGACAAGTTAGCGAGTGAACGCTAGCAAGTACTTAGGATAAGAATAAAATAATGCCAAGCTTTAAGGATAAGTAAAATAGCCATATGCATTTATAACCATACATATATATAACTATGCTGGGAAAGGGAATCAGTTTTAGAATGCCTTTAAATTATTAACCTGGGTATTTGTAGCTTAACCATCCTAGAATCACCCACGGTCTATATGGGTCCAGTGTAACCCCCTGAACGGGACTCAGTGTGTGTAGCCGAACAAACCAGAGATACCATAGGAGTAAGGGATTCCCGAGTACCTTCACTCTCCATGATACACATGTACAAGTGTACTTAGGGGATTTCCATGTACACCATAAGTATCATATATGGTCGTCATGACCAATCCTCGTATCAGCAAACATGAGTTTTTAGTGTTCGTCTATTGGACTCACACCTTCATGGCTAGTTATCACACCCCATCATTATTGCCTAATTAAACCATTACCAGACAACCAAACCACCATTTCATTTATTATTAACCAAGGCTGTAAGTAGTGGTATCGTCATACCTACTATAGCTTGCAAGAAATGTCCTTAGCCATCCTTTTTAAGAAGAAAGGGATTCCCATGTACCCTACAAGTGATCATTATTATGTTTGCATAGGGTATTCCCTTGTACCCTACAATGCTTTCAATTAGACCAACCATGACTACTAAAACCTTATCATTTAACCATTCCAAATCATTTATACCATTTAGGGTTCCATTACCAAGTTATACCATGCATAGATGAATGAAAGTCCAATAATTTAATCAAAAACATTCTCATAGGAATTTTGTTAAACATGTTGGGAGCATAGTGTTTCCAAAGCGAAAACAAGTAACAAGTAACCATTGCCATCCAACCAAATGTTCAAACCACCATAATAATATGAAAACCATAAGTAAACGACATGGAAAAAACATAACCAACCGTTGTAACCAAAACCCCCAACATATATTTGAAAACGCAAAATAATACAATATTCATGCCATGAAAACAATTCATAAAACATGCCTTAAGTTGGAACTAACAATGAGGGAGGGGTAACATTCCTTAGATTATGAAGATGATGGAGAGAAATCACCTTTGTAAGTCCCAATTGATCCTATTGAATGAAACCCTAGCCTTTCTTGACCCAAGAGTCTAGAGAGAATTTCAGAGAGTTTCTAAGTATTTATGATTAGAATATTAGGGTAAATGATGTCCCAAGAGTGATAATAGGACGTGGGGCCTTAAGAAGTTAAGAGGGAAAATGTCCAGATTACCCCCAACTTTAATTGCATAAAATCCCCGTAAGAGGGTACGAATCCACCATACCACCCGTACCCTATCATACAAGTGGTACCCACTACTCGTACCTTAGGTACACCTTGAACCCCAAACACTAATCAACATACAACCACCAAGCCCCAATAGTACCCAAGTATACGACAAGAACCCTTAACACATACCTTAGACAGAATCAAGAGGGGTTGACACTATCCAACATATGAGTTGGACTATAACACTCGTACCCTATCTCACGACTCATGCTAAGCCACTCGTACTCAGATCCAAGTTAAGTTACTAAGCTTTAGATTAAGTAAAGGAAAATCCAACCCTACGACCCATCATACACCATACAACTCATACCCACCCAAGTCATACGCATTCCAGAAACTCAACCACCCAATACTGGACAACATACAACTAGGTCACCTGACTTGTACCCTCACCATACGACTAGTATAGTGAGTTGCATGATGTCCAGAGAGTCCAAAACCTAGGAAATTTCTAAGAACCAAAACCCAGGGTGTTTTAGTCTCCCCCACTAGGATCATTCATCCCTGAATTACGGGAAAGGTAGTACAAGCATTAATTATACCCTAGCTTAACCATTCCAACCTTTAACTAAGTTAGAAGTCAAGGATGCAAATAAATCAACTTTTCTTTAACCAAGTTAGAAAACAAAGATATGATCAAGAACACATACATTTCGCATGAATATCCGGAGCAGAAAAAATACAAATACTTGGACTACATGTCCTCTTCCGCTTCCTAAGTAGCTTTTTCCACCTTGTGGTTCCACTATAGAATCTTACCCGAAGCTACATTATTGGTTCGCAATTGACAAACCTGCCAATTCAAGATCTCAATTGGGATCTCTTCATAAGACAAAGAATTTAAGATACCCAATCCTTCCAAAGAAACAATCGATGAAGGATCACCTATACACTTTCTCAACATAGAGACATAAAATACCGGATGAATGAAGCTCAAACTAGAAGGCAACTTCAATTCATATGCCATATTACCAACCCTTCTCAAAACCACATAAGGACAACCATACCCGAACTGAGCTTACCCTTTTTCGCAAATCATAATACTTCCTTCATGGGAGAAACCTTTAGGAATACCTTATCCCATACCTCAAACTCCAAGTCCCCATGTCGTACATCAGCATAGGACTTTTGGTGACTTTAGGTAGCCTTAATACTATTCCAAATCACCTTTACCTTCTCCATAGCCTAATTAACCAAATCTGGGCCAAACATATCTGCCTCACCAAGCTCAAACCACCCGATAGAAGATCTATACCTCCTACCATACGATGCCTCAAAAGGGGCCATCCCAATACTAGAATGATAGCTATCGTTGTAAGCAAACTCTACAAAAGGTAGATGCTCAACCCAAGTATCACCATAATCAATCACACATGTACAAAGAATATCCTCTAACATCTTAATAGTCCTCTCTGCTTGCCCATCCATATGCAGATGAAAGGCAATACTCAAACTAACTTTCGTCCTCAACCCTTTCTGAAATGACCGTCAAAAGTAAGATGAAAACTGTATACCACAATCAGAGATAATCGAAATAGGTACCCCCTATAGCTTTAGAATCTCATAAAGATACAACCTCATAAATCTTAGTCAAAAAGTTAGTCCTCACTAGCAAGAAATAAGCCGACTTTGTCATCCTATCCACAATAACCCGAATTGAATCAAACTGGTTTCGAGAATGAGGAAGACTGGTAATAAAATCCATGTTGATTACTTCCCATTTTCATTCAGGCAATTCAATTTCCTGATAATAGCCTTTAGGCCTCATGTGCTCAACTTTTACTTTTTAACACACCAAATATTTGGCCACAAAATCAGCCATATCCCTCTTCATACCATTCCACTAATACATCTCCTTGGGATCATGATACATTCTTGTTGAACTGGGATGAACAACATATCGCGATCCATGCACTCAGCCAATACCCTTTCTCACAAACTATCGACGTCATAAACACATAAACTCCCTTGGTACCACAAGGTACCATCACTACTAATCTCAAATACCATTACCTTTTGCCCACCTACATCACCCTTGATTTTTATCAAGATAGGATCTATCATTTGCTTCTCATTGATCTCTACAACAAGAGACAATCGAACCACTTTCTGTACCAATACACCACCATTCTCGTTGTCTAAAAAGTGAGCTCCAAGATTATCCAAGCAGTGAATATCCTTCACCAACTCCCATCTCTCCTTATGTACATGATCTAAACTCCCCATGGACAACCTACTAAGAGCATCAACAACAATATTATCCTTATTTGGATGTTTGTAAAGGCTCATGTCATAATCCTTAAGAAGCTCAAGCTATCTTCTCTACCTGAGGTTAAGCTCTTTCTGAGTGAACATATCCTGCAGACTTTTATAATCCTAGAAGATGTCCATGTGCACTCCATACAAATAGTGCCTCCAAATTTTCAATGCAAACACCACTGCTAAAAGCTCCAAGTCATGAGTAGGATAGTTCCTTATATACCTTTAACTGCTTAGAAGCATAGGCTATCACCTTACCATGCTGCATTAAGGCACAACCATGTCTCAATTGGGACACATCGTAGTAAAATACAAACCCCTCATTTACTTAAGGCAAAGTCAAAATCAGAGCCAAAGTTAACTTATCCTTCAGCTTCTCAAAACTACCCTTACAAGCATCTGACCAAGAGAACTTTACCTTCTTCTGAGTCAACTTATTCAACGGGGCATCTATCGTTGAAAAATTTTCAACAAACCTCCTAGAGTACCCAGCATAACCCAAGAAGTTCTGAATATCGATTAGAGTTATGAGTCTAGGACACCTCTTAACCATCACCACCTTTTATAGATCCACCATGATCCCCTTCCTAGAAATAGTATGACCCAGAAAAGAGATAGTGTTTAACCAGAATTCACATTTAGAGAATTTGGCATACAACTGCTGCTCTTTCAAGGTCTGCAATACCACACGAAGGTGATTGGTATGATCCACCTCACTCTTAGAGTACACAAAAATATCATCAATGAACACAATGACAAACAGATCCAGAAACTGGTGAAACATCCAATTCATCAAATCCACGAATGGCGCCAGGGTATTAGTCAAACCAAATAACATTACTAAGAACTTAAAGTGCCCATACCGGGTACAAAATGCCATTTTAGGGATATCCACCTCCCTAATCTTAAGCTAATGATACCCAGACCGAAGATCTATTTTTGAAAAGAATTTGGCCACTTACAACTGATCAAACAAGTCATCTATCCTTGGAAGATGATACTTGTTCTTAACTGTCACCTTATTCAACTGCAGATAGTCAATACATATTCGAAGAAAACCATCTTTCTTACGCATGAATAACACTAGTGTACCCCACGAGAACACACTAGGATGGATGAAACCCTTATCCAAGAGATTCTTAAGTTTCATAAACTCAACCAGAGTCATTCTATAAGGTGGAATAGATATTGGACGAGTGTCCAGAATCAAATCAACCCCAAATTCAATCTCCCTATCCAGAGGAACACCAGGAAGATCCTCTAAAAAGACCTTAGAAATCTCATTTACTACTAAAACCAAATACAAAGAAGGACCTTTCAAGCTAGAGTTTTTAACTCATACCAAGTGATAGAGATACCCTTTAGAGATTAGCCTTCGATATCTAAGATATGATATAAATCTCTTCTTAGGATCTGGGGAACCACCCTCCCACTTAATAAACTACTCACCGAGGAATCTAAAGACAACATTATGCGCCCAACAATCTAAGGATATGTAGCATGAGTGTAACAAATCCATAGCAGAATGATATCAAAATCCACCATATCAAATTTGAAAAAATCCACCAAAATCTCCTTACTACCAACAAATACTGCACACCCCCTATAGACTCTTTTAGCAACCACACAGCCACCTACCAAGGTAGGAATAGAAAAAGGATCCAAAATAACCTCAAGATCAAAACCAAAATACACAGCCACAAACAGGGTCACATAAGAAAGAGTGGACCTTAGATCAAGTAAACAATACACGTTATGAGAAAAAAGTTGTAACATACCAGTCACGACATCAGGCGATGCCTTAAACTCCTGTAGGGATACAAGAACATATAATTTATTCCAGCCTATGCCGATACCAGAAGAAGAAATAGATGTAGAAGCAATACCCTTTGGTGCAGGAGCAGATAAAGAGGAAATCGGGACTCTATTCACTCCTGAATTAACCTTACCAACTAGAAATTTTCTAAGCATATAGCCTGGATGACCATA
Organism: Capsicum annuum; assembly: GCF_002878395.1. NCBI lineage: Eukaryota > Viridiplantae > Streptophyta > Magnoliopsida > Solanales > Solanaceae > Capsicum > Capsicum annuum. Next base: position 143,321,947 of record NC_061115.1, on the reverse strand, counting down.
TTTAAAGCACCTTTCCCTCTCCTCATCATTGAAACCCTGATATAACCGATCATAGAACCTATAAGAAGGATATTATGAGGCCAATTAAGTCCCACTAGCCTAAGATTAGACACCTTGTGTCCTAAATTTATCTCCACCTTACTAATTCCTATCACTCTACTGCTTCAGTTAAGGAACACTAGCTGTGGAGAATGACCAAAACTCTCCCACTTCTTTTTTGGCCACTTACCACCATCTCGATCACTTTGTTGTTGTCTACCCTGCTCAAAGAACTTGAACTTTTTACCCTGTCTTTCCTATATCTTAGCTTGCTTTCTCTTTTCTTCTTCTACTTATTGCATATAAATAACTAACCTAGAGATATCAAAGTCTTTTATTAGCAATACAGTCTTCCATTCAAGGGTCAACTCATGAGATAGTCCTGAAGCAACTTTCTCTTTCTAGCCCTCATATCAATTGCCAATTCTGGATCATACCTAGATAACTGGTGAAATTTTAAGGCATACTCCTTGACCGACATCTTCCCTTATTTCAGATTAACAAAATCCTCTATTTTTGCTTTTCTCAAATGCTGAGGAAAAAAGCGGTCTAGAAATGCATTAGAGAAAGTCTCCTACAGAGATAACTCATTAACCTCACTCCTTTCATGATCCCATTCCTCATACTATTAGTATGCCACATTCTTTAGATGATAGATAGAAAAATTCACCCTTTTTATATTCATGGCCTGCATCACTCTGAAGATCTTTTCCATCTTATCCAGAAAACCCTGAGAATCATCCTCTACCTTAATAGTAGTAAAATTTAGAGGATTTAACCTCATGAACTGTCCAAACCTTATGGCCTCTGAAGATGGAATACCACATGCACCACGTTCAGTCTGAGAAGCCACCAACTAAGTAGTCATATGAATCTACTAATGAAACTCCATATTGGTCAGGTCTACCTGAGGATCCTGAAGAGGACTAGAAGGAACTAGTAGAACTCCAGAGAAATTAAGGATCATACCCCTGACAGAGTATAGATCCTCTGAGAAGAATATGTCTCATCAACACTGTCCTCAGTTGGGATAGAGGAGTTTCTATAAACTTTATATTGCTAAGGCATAATCTGAAAAATGAACAAACAAAATTAGAGGAAATTCCATAACTTAGACTTAAAGCTCAAAAATAGAACACAAAGAAGAGAAAGATGTCCTAAATGTCTTTTAGCCTTTCTCTTATGAGTTTGGCATACTACACACCCTTAAAAAAGACTCTACTTGACATGGCTTTATGGAATCCCAATTAACCATGAACCTAAAGCTTTGATACCAACTTGACACGACCTAAACTCGGGCCTTATCGTAATGGGCATACTAAGTCTATCCAGGATCGAGGACCACCCCTATTACCCAACCCAACCGCCAAATACCTACCCTAAGTTGGATAAATTCTAAATGTATAACAAGATAGCATTTTGTACCATTCCAGACTCTAGGATAGAACCATAACCATGAACAAACCAAGCAGTTGTACATGCTAGTATATATTCTCAGTATCCTCTATTTAACTAGTCTCATTCAAGGATGAATATTCCCAAGAAGGAGATGTTGTAATACCCCATACCTTTCTTAGTCTCGTTTAGCTCTTAGTGTGTCATGGGTCAAATTTAAAAGGGAATAATTCTTAAATAATGTACAATTTTCTAGCTTTAGACCCACTAAATTATAGATAATTGAATCATCTTTTCAATGATATCAATTTTTCTTAAATTTGATACCTAGTTGAGAAGTTATGGCAATTTTAGTAAGAAATAGTAGGCCAGCGCGATAGTATCGCATCACGGTGGATGGAAGATTCACAGTCGTCATCTTTTTAGAGAAGCACAACGATTATGCCGTATCACGGTGAATGCTAAAATCCCATTCGTCCCTTTCCAGTAGCTCACCGTGATTGGCCAATGTCACACTAAAAATTATGGTGGAGGATGTACCGTGTCGCGGAGGAGAGCAAATTCGCACTCGTTTGTTTTTAGTGATGCAACGTGATTGAACCGTGTCACGCCAGGGATTAAAATAGGGCTCATCCATTTCCAGTGACGTGACACGTAGTATCGCATCACGCCGATGTGAAAAATCGGGCTCCAGTTCTGAACTTAAGCTTTCAAGGGCAATTTAGTCTTTTTCCCAAGCCCCAAGTCGTGGAAAACAAAAGATTTAGGTTATTTGGAGCAATATATTCTCATTATTCATCAATTTGTTCTCCAAGGAAGCTCTAAAGTTTTAATTTCAAATTCTAAGAAAACTCAAATTCTACTATTTTTTTCAAGATGACCCAAAATTCAAGGTTCCCAATTCAAGAACTTCAAGAAATAATCTTCAATAGCACAAATAGGGATTCAAAGTCAAGTGTCTTCATCAATTTCATTAATTAAGGTATGTAAGGTCTTCAACAAGGATAATTCTTTCATCCTTGTGCCTAAAACTAGCTTTTAATTATAAAATTACATGATTTTGTATGATTATCCATGAATTTCAATTTAGGGTTCATACCCAATATTGTTATTTGCAGATTATGAGATTTCAAGTGATTTAGATGTTGAATTACATATCTGCTATTGTATTTTCATGCGTATTACAATAATTTCCAGATTTAGACTTGAATTATATATATTTTCATTACTTAGTATGAGTTTTATGATGATTTGACATGAATTAGATGCATGGGTTATTAACCCTAGTTTGAATGTTGTTATTTCAAGAAGATTAAGCTTTTAAGCATCCTATGACTAGCTTATATTCAGATTTTTCAGAAAAGATTTGATCATTTAATCCCCAGTTAAGATATGGAATCCAATTTATAGTTTCATTATAGTTTACAGAAAATAAATTAGTTTTGATTACAATTTAAAACAGACAGATACATAATTAGTTTTCATTATAAACCCTTATGTTGGTTTTAAAAGTGGATTTCCTACAGAATGAGCATACAAATTAAAGGGAGTAGTATTTAGCATCGAGCGGAAAGTGTGGGTTTAGCGCATCCTACTTCCCCAGAACTACAAGCCAACATAGGTACAAATTCAGATTATTCCCATTTCTATATGGATTACTGTTACAGTTGTAATCACTCAGCTTAGGTTATACTCCTTGGCAAGAGTATGACACCTCTCCCCAACGTGAGATTTTCCCATAAAGGAACTAGATGTTGGACACTATGATAGATCACATAGCATATGCCGGTTATAAGAACCTCCCTACAGAAAGGAGTAACCCCAACAAAAAAGTTTTTTGAAATAACTCTCTAAGTCCTAAAATAGAATAACAGAACAACTTTTAGTTACTAAGTGTGAAGGCTTATGATTTTATTCAGGTATTGTTTTATATCATATATTAGCTATGAGACTTTATCTTTAAGTTTACAGATTCAAAGATGAGTTATTTTACACTTAGCCTACAGGATTTGAAAATAGACTTAACTTCAGTTCTACTTATTCCACTAGTAGAAAGAGTAAAAGTACAACTTTTAGAACTAAGTTTTATGACTCACAATATTTATACAGTGTGTTTTGTTATCGTGATTCATGATTTTCAACTTTCAGTTACTCCAGCCAATGTGAGTCATTTATAATTAGCATGTATTTTTTTTACAATTTTATGTGAATATTGAGATATTGTTTTACTTTTGCATTCACCCCTACATGCTAAGTACATTCCAAAAGTACTGATCCACATATACGTCTATATGCTACATTGTTTAATAATGTAGGTACCAGTTTAGTTGTAGTCCATATATCACAATCAGTCAGTTGTACATTCCAACCAGCGGATGATGAGTCCTCCTACTTTGGGGATTTCAGTTAGATGTTATCTATGTACTTTACTTTTTTACTCATATGTATTGATTAGTAGTAGTTGGGGTCGCATACCAGCTATCTATAGTCAGTATGGTAGAGGCTTCATTGATGTCAGTCAAAGTTAGTAATGTAACTTCAGTTCTACTCTACAGTTTTATCAGAATGTAAAATTGTATCAGTATTTTATTTTTCTCAGATTTCATCATGATTATAGTTCTGCATAGTAAACTTAGTTATTTTATACATATTTAACTCAATTGCTTAATAGTATGCCAGTGCAAGGGTTAGCTTGAGATCACTTGTGGTCCTAAGCACCATATAACGACTAGGGGGTAGTCTTGAATTGTTACAAACTTAGTATCAGAGCACAAAGTTCAAGTGCCTATGCCTAGGGTGTGTGTGAAGCCGTGTCTAGTAGAGTCTTACGAAATGGTACGGAGATGTCTGTACTTTTCTTCGAGAGGCTACAAGGATTTTAAGAAAAGTTTTCTTCTTTCATACTCTAGGTCATGCTGTAAAGTTGTTCTCTCAAAAACTTCTAACGATTTATGTGTCACTCCATAATTCTCTTTCTATGTTATATTCTTGAGATCACATGATTAGCAAGTTCTAATTTATCCTAAGATGATGCTCTCAGATTTACTATTAGTGACTTCAAAATTTTATACAAGGGGCTTGAGAGGAGCTCACTAGTGTGTTATAATTTCCTCAAATCAAAATTTATTTCCTCATCTATATGAGTTGTTAAGTTAAGGAAGAATAAGATATACATTAAGATTCTTTATTATTTCTTCAGTATAGATAGTGCTCATAAGAGGAGATAGTATGAACCTAGATTGTTGAATAGAGTTTCCATTTGAGGGATATTGCAACCTGGAGTGTTATGATTCATAAGTAGTACAACCTTCTTACAGTTGGAAGTATGGGTATAGAAGTGTAGTGGCAAGAAAGGTGGGAATGATAATTGATCGAAAGTATATAGATAAGACTACACGTGTTATAGAGTTTGTGTTAAGGTGATATGTCCTTGTGTACTAGTTTAGAGGTAATAAATGTGGTACAAGTCCCTTGGTAGAAGGTAGAGAAAGAGCAATTAGTTAAGGTGAATTATTGTTTGCTTTTATTATAAATGGAGTTATTGATGGTACTTATTTTATTAGAAAAGTATTGGTTATTAATAAAAGTATATGGTGATTTAGTTTTGTTAATTTAGGCTTTCCTTGAGGTTGAATAAAGAAGTTTAGTTGAAAATTATAGGGCCATGAAAGTAATTTAGATATATAGATGGGCAAGTACTAGAGATGTGTGGAAGAGGGGTATGCTAACGAATTTTAATAAAGTATTCAATAGGATTATGATCAATTCTAGTTGTTGAGAATGCCTAGCACTAGACACTAAGATTAAATAGTGGATGATCATCAAGGTGGATGTAATGGTAGCTTAATTAGTGATGCTAGTTATATGGAAGTGATATAGTAGCCTCGAACAATGTATGCAAGAGTTAAAGTTCAGTTATTCATAATTAAGTATGTTTTAGAGGTGTACCCAAGGGTGATATGAGGTTGCATTATTTTCTAAGGTTATTATGTATTATGTATGGTTAGTAGTGCTCTTGAGTTGCTAAGTGGAAAAAGGCTAGTGATATAGTATGGGGTGTTTGTAATAGCTAAGTTAAGGAGTTATAATTGATAATGCTGAGCCTTTTGATATAATTTTGATTCTCATGTTTTAGAGAAAAATATAAGCTTAGAGATGCTATATTAGTAGGGTATGACAAAAGTAAAATGGTTCCTTAAAGGTTGAGGATATCCATGTTAAGTGTTAGAATCTAAGTTTGAATCTTTGAGGATTGAGAAAATAGAAACTAAGAGTTGAGGCTCTAGACGGTGTGAACTCAGGACATGGTGATACTCATGAAGATTCTAAGTTAGTAAGTGTTCGAGTATTTACATGATAACTATTGGGCTATAGAAAGATAGAGTTGTATCCTAGAAGGAATTATTAGCAGTGGGTTTTAAACTTTTAGGTGTAGTCTGTCAGAGTAAGTTTATTTCTTACATGTATTGTTATATTCCAGACTCTAAAGTGTAGTGAGTGTAGTTCAGTTTAGAGTTTAGTAAAGGATTCCCCAGACTTAGAATAATGGCTTGAAGCTAAGAGGGAGATGATAGAACAAGTAACCAAGTTAAACTCTTAGTTTCTAGAAGGGATGTCAATATGTGGTAGAATAGCAGTAAAGGAGGATGATGTCCAACCCATCCTTATTTTAGTATTTGTACTTTAGTTATCCCAATATCTACTCATGCCTTACCTGTCAGTTCTATGATCATAGTTCATATTTATGTACGTAATAGAGAATTATGTACTCTCCCATTCCCTAGTATGAGGAGTTCCAGTTCATTTAATAGTATGAATAGTGTTCCAAGAATTTATGAACTCCAAACTCTGTCATACGGCTCATGACTCATGTACTCATGTTTTACAATATGTTTAGTTCTAATACTCATGCTACACTCTTAATGATCAGCAACATTCAGATTATGTCATGTTTGTCCTCAGATTAGACGTCTTTAATGAGTTCATGATATTGATGTTCTATTCCTCACGCCTCAATTAAGTGTACAAGTTATGCATAGTATTCCTTCAGTCATTAGGTCCTCATGTCCTAACCTTTCAATGGCCTTTCCTTAGGTTAAGATAGTGATGATGAACAATTGTGTAAATGGGAGAGAGTAAATATTTCATGTTGGGAAAGATTATTGTATGCTTGTTTTATGTAAGTGTATAAGTTTTAAGCAATATTGAGGTGAAGCTTTTTGTGTATGACATGGTTAGTTGAGAATATTTTGTTATTTTTTAAATTTTTTTATGTGTGTCTTCCTAAGAATAGTGCATGAAAGTTGTTATTGATAGAGGTATTAGAGTAGAGAATATGAGAAAGATGCATTTATGGGTGTTTGTTTAGAAGTGCATATGGGGTTATGAAGATAGGCTTGAATTTCATGTTGGTGTATAAGTGGATAAATACATTGCACGTTAGTGAATTCCTAGTAAGAGGTTGAATGTAGTTGTTGAAGTGGTAATAAGACTTATTCATAAGATAAGAAGTAGTGAAAGTGCAAGGTGCATTGAATTCATGATTCAGACTAGTATTTTGGTGATATGTGTGCACTCTGTAGATTCAAGTAGGCTTGAATATAGTGAGAGAATTTGATTCAGTTCAGACTTCAGTAGATGGAATTATTAGTGCCCATGTGAATATTTTCCAAAGTCTCAAGTGAAGTGCAGTTTTGAAGGGGGTAGTATAGTTGAGTGAGTATTTCAGAAGTGTTGCTGTAACACCCCGTATTCAAGTATGTGTATTGGTCTTATTTATATGGAATTAATTTTTTTATTTTATTTATACCGGAATTTAGCCGTCGATGGTTCCATGCGAAGGTTATTGAATAAGCTTTCCAATGATATAAAGATTTCCAAAAACGGATAGGTTTCGGATATAATTGAGCATGTTCGAAACTATAAAACGGTGCCGGGATATTTGGGAATAGTAAATATGCAGGAAAATTTCCTGCAAACAAACTATTGAGGCCAGCCGAATTTTTGGGTCAACTTCGAACGATCATAAATCCCTTAATATAATGAACTGGGAGAGCTGAGACCTATGAAAATAAAGATCTTTGAGTCTTTTTTCCAAATCAATTGGTTTCATCTAAATCCAACGTCTGAGTAAAGAGTTATACTCGTTTTACTTCAGCCAATCAAAATAGATTTTTAGGGTCATCTTCAAACGACCATAACTCCTTGTACAGGACGAACTGGGTGGCCTAATTTATATAAAATGAAAGCCCTTTGAATTATCCTTCCAACTATACCAATTTCACCCAAATCCAATATCGAAGAAAAGAGTTATGGTCGATCTACTTTAGCTTAACAAAACAGTCCACCAAAGGACTGATTTGACATTATTTAAATTTTAAAGGCATTTTGGTCATTTCCTATTATATTATGGACGAGAATATGTGTATATATACATGTATATGAGTTCAAAAACTCATTTTCATCATCAATCATTGAGAAAGAACAAACCCTAGCCAAATTTGACCTTTAAATTACTTTTGATTCAACTGTAGAAATTCCAAAGTAATCCGATAACTGTGTTTGTCATCTCGAGAGCTTTGAATGACACTTATTATTTATGCAAAAAGAATTGTATAATCAAGAGGTGAATTCTAAGGTATGAATATTGTTTGCCTTTGTTCTTTTCTATATGTATATGTGTGATAGAGGATTATATGTATTGGTTGTTATTGAAAGGTGATGAAAATAGGGTTATGGACTATTTTGTATGGTTTGGTCGTATTGAATTGTGGAAGGTGGATATGGTAATTGAGTTATGGAATGTGGATATGGTGATATACTATTGAACTGATGATTATTTATGTCTATGGCGTAATTTGGTTTAATGGATTGGTTGGAAGGATAAATGAATCCAAACTTGATATTGGAGTATGTTGTATGAATATGCATGGCATGTGAATGTAATTGGAGTATAAGAGGGTTAAAGTGACACCCTTTATGGTGTAATTAAGCCTTACTACTTAACCACTTGTTTGGTGAATTCAAATAATTGAATTGTGATGTTTGGTCGCTAATACTAGATTGCTATATATGTTCATTGTAGATAAGTAATTCGAAAAGACGGGAAGTCCATTTGGGACTAGTATTGAAGGTTCACAGTTAGGTATGTAAAGCATACTCTATACCATATCTTTGGCATGAAAGTGAACAATTGTTCTATTAAGAAAGTTTCCAAAGTTATTCAGTAACATGTGATCCATAATGGTTTTGTATGATGTCCTATGTTACCAATGGACTTGTTTCCACCCTAGAAGATGTCAAGACATTCCAATACTTACTTGTTTTCAAAATCTTACATGTTTATTGCACTAATGAATGTCAGAAGGTATCCGGTTACTCAAACAAGATCCATGTGCTATTAATGACTCCAAAACGTTTCATTGACATACCAATAAG